>NC_053389.1:598527075-598828229 GCF_905171765.1 Bufo bufo | reverse complement strand
TGAGCAGCCGGCCCCAGGAGAGCTTGCGGCTCCTGGTCATCCGGCGGCCCCCAGCATGATGCCCTTTACCATGCCCTACTATTTCGGGGCCCCATGGTTCCCCCGCTACAGGGGAGAGACCCATACCCTAAAGGACTTTAAAGAAAAGTTGCTGGCACTATTCCGATTGTACCCTATAAATGCCGACCAGCAAATGGAAATCATGCTGGCGCAACTGGAGGGGGCTGCCCGCAGGGAAGTGTTATCATGGCCTGCTACTGAGCGGAGTACTTTAGAACAGATCTTCACCCGCCTCAGAGCCACTTTTGAAACTAGGACTGCCTCAGAGATAAAGATGCACTTCTTTGGCCAGAGACAGAAGTCCGGTGAGTCCCTCCGTGACTATGCCCTATCACTTCAGGAGGCTTTAGGGGCTGTAATTCAGATAGATCCCAAAGAGGCTGATAACCGGGACCAAACCCTAAGGGAACAATTTATAACCGGGGTGTCTAGTGAGCAAACAAGGACCCAGTTAAAGATGCTGTCCGCCCAGCACCCTAACAGTGCCTTTCTGGACTTTAAAGAACTGGCTATAAAAATTCTGGGGTCCACAGTATCTCCTGAGTTGAGCGCCCTATCTGAGTCATCAGCCTGCAAGCCAAAACCGCTTGTCACTAACCGAGCTGAGGCCGGCCAAGCTGTTCAAGTGTCAGCTACTGATACTATTGCCATGCTGACAGAGCAAGTAAATCACCTCACTAAAAGTCTAGAGAAAGTGTGCAGAAAAATAGAGGAATGGGAAAAACCCATAATGACAGAAGAAGAATTCCTGTCACCTCCTAGGCCGTTCTCACCTCCATACCAAGAGACTCACCCCAGGGATCCTGGGAGGCGTAATAGAGGTCGCAAGAAGCCCGTGTGTACATACTGCAAAAAGCTGGGACACACAGAATCCACGTGCTGGCAGTTAAACAGGGCAACCCCTGAGGCTGAGGACCACCCCTCGGGAGGTAGAACACTAGGTCCAGAAGATCCAAATTGGATGCCACGGTATGTAGGATCCCATCCTAAAATCAATATAGAGATCAACGGGGTCCCCTTTGAAGCCTTATTAGATACTGGGTCTCAGGTCACTACCATTCAGCTGCCCGCCTTTGAAAGGTTCTGGGACACCAACCAGTTGACCCAGCCGCCTGAATCCTGGGTGGAGATTATCGCCAGCAATGGCAAACCAGTAAAGGTTCATGGATACTGGGAACCCACCCTGCAGGTGGGAGAAGTAACCCTGCCTCAACAGGGAGTGATCGTAGTACAAGCCGGCAACAGAGGAGGACATCCTGTCATTCTAGGCACCAATGTCTTCAGAAACTGTTATTCAGAAATACTGGCCGTATTAAATCAGACTTTACCCACTGCTTCCTCTGCTTCCAGGAGGGTGATTCAAAAGACTATTACTGTGTTAAATGCCCAGCAGAGGTTTGCTAATGAGAAAGGAGAAATTTGTACTGCCAGGATCCGTGATATTAAGCCTGTGACTTTGCCTCCTAATTCTCAAACTCTTTTGTGGTGTCGTGCTGTCCTGGGAGTCGAAGGCCGAGATTATCCAGCCCTGGTGGAACCGATCCAGATGGAGGATTATCCTTATGTGAGAGCTGCCAAGTGCCTGGTGAACGTCTCCCAAGGTAAAGTACCTGTCCGTCTGATTAATCTGAGTAATCATCCTGTTGCGCTTACTAAGCATTGCCCTGTTGCCCAGCTGTCCCAGGTGTCCTTCCAAGACATCATTCGTCTTCCAGTGACAGAAAAGCCGTCAGCTGCAGGCCGCGGATGTTCGCCGGTGACCCAGCCACAAGTGCCCTGGTGGGAAGAGCTCCATGTCGGGGACGAGAATACCCCCCAACGGCAACAAGAAGGGATTATACAGCTTGTCAAAGAGCACCACCAGGCCTTCAGTAAGCATGCCACTGATTATGGTGAGGTGAGTGCCATACAACACACTATACCTACTGGCTCCCATCCTCCTATCAAGGAGAGGTACAGACCTTTACCGCCTACTTCATATCAGACTGTAAAGGAAATGATCCAGGAGATGAAAGACTCTAATGTAATCCGGGACAGCCGTAGCCCGTGGGCGGCACCCCTAGTCCTTGTAAAGAAGAAGGACGGTGGTATCCGTTTCTGTGTGGATTATAGGAAAATCAATCAAATAACCCACAAAGACGCATACCCACTGCCCCGCATTGAGGAGTCACTAACTGCTCTGGGCTCCTCTGCCTATTTCTCCACATTGGACTTGACCAGTGGCTACTGGCAAGTACCCATGGCCCCTGCAGATAGAGAAAAGACTGCTTTCACTACTCCCATGGGCCTGTTTGAGTTCAATTGTATGCCGTTCGGGCTATGTAATGCCCCAGGGACTTTCCAGAGACTAATGGAGCGGTGTTTGGGTCACAAAAACTTCGAAACAGTGCTGCTGTATCTAGATGACGTCATTGTGTACTCAAAAACATATGAGGACCATCTGAAACATTTGGCAGAAGTATTTGAAATCCTTATCAAATATGGCTTGAAGGTAAAGCCATCCAAGTGCCACCTGCTCAAACCTGCAGTAAGATACCTGGGGCATGTGGTAAGCGGAGAGGGCGTGCAACCTGACCCTGATAAGTTAGCAGCTGTCCGTAATTGGCCGGTTCCTACTACTGTCAAAGAGGTGAGGAGTTTCCTGGGTTTTGCCGGCTACTATAGACGTTTTATCCCCCATTTTGCTCAAATAGCTGATCCTATCCAGGAGCTCTTGAGGGGGCAACCCAAAAAGAGTCCTAGAACTCCTGTGCCCATTGAGTGGAATGAGGAAAGAGAGATAGCGTTCCAATTGCTAAAAAAGAAACTGACCGAGCCTCCAGTGTTAGGTTATCCAGATTATAGCAAGCCCTTCCATCTCTATACTGACGCTAGCAAGCAAGGCCTGGGAGCTGTGTTAGCCCAAATCCAAGAGGGAAAAGAGAGAGTGATAGCATATGCAAGCCGCTCCCTGAAAGGAGCTGAGAAAAATGACCAGAATTATAGTTCCTTTAAACTAGAGTTCCTGGCATTAGTGTGGGCGGTGACGGAAAAGTTCAAGGATTATCTAGCCGCCACCCCGTTCATTGCATTCACTGACAATAACCCTCTGGCACATCTAAATACAGCTAGATTGGGGGCCTTGGAGCAGAGATGGGCCTCTCGCCTTGCCAACTATAATTTCTCTGTAAAGTATCGTGCTGGACGTACTAATGATAACGCTGATGCTTTATCCAGGCTTCCCACAGAGACAGCTCCTGATGATGTGCGAGATGCTTGGGAAGATGTAGAGATGCCGGCTTTCTATAACAAATTTGCTCAACAGGATCAGGCTCGAGCTACCAATAACAGAGCTGCAGTTCCTTCATCCTCCAATAGGCCTGAACCTAAAGAAGAAAGGTGGGTGAGACTGCAGTCTGAAAGTAGAGTGCTGGGTGAGCTGTTGGACTTCATTACCAGTGGCAGAGCCCCTGAGAGGATTCGGCGTAAGAGTGCAGATCCTGAGCTCATCAAACTATGGAGACAGCGCCACCAACTCTTCATACAAAAGGGCCTGTTGCTACGGAGGAGCCTAGACCCAGTGTCCAACGAAAGAGTACACCAGATTCTCATACCCCGACGAGATGCAGGTATGGTGTTGGAGATGTACCACAATCAATCCGGCCACTTTGGGGTCCAAAAGACTGAGGCTACTATCCGCCAGCGGTTTTACTGGGTGGGCATGAGAGAAGACATGGAGAAGTGGTGTCGAGAGTGTGTAGCCTGTGCCTTGAAACGAAGTGAGCACCATGATCAGAGGGCACCACTGAGACCCATTGTAAGTACCCGTCCTCTTGAACTTGTCGCCATCGACCATGTAAAACTGGAGCCTAGTCGCTCAGGGTATGTTTATGCCATGACTATTATTGACCATTTCACAAAGTTTGTTGTAGCAGTGCCTGTGAGAGACCAGACAGCCAAGACTACAGCCGAAATGTTCTGGAAGCACTTCCTCCTGCCCTATGGATGTCCAGAAAAGATCCTCACCGACCAAGGACCTGCTTTTGAGTCTCATCTGTTCCATGAACTGTGCCGCTTACACAACTGTAAGAAGATCCGGACAACGGCCTACCATCCTCAAGGTAACGGATTATGTGAAAAAATGAATCAGACCTTGATAGAGATGCTGAGGGCCGTGCCTCCTGAAAACAGAGGAGATTGGCCCAGTCTGTTGCCACAGCTCATGTTCACATACAATCATACCATACATTGTTCCACCGGGTATACCCCTTTTTACCTGATGTTTGGGCGCCAAGGGACATTGCCTGCTGATCATTCATTGGATGTACATGTGCCTGACTGCATTAACCCATTACCTAACACCGACTGGGTTGCTGAACATCAAAGGCGATTGGATGCAGCCAAGGCCATTGTTCAGGAACGTATGGACTTTGCTAGAGACCGGCAGCAGAAAGACTATGATCAGGCAGCCCAGGCAGAACCCTTGACCATAGGGGCCGTGGTATGGTTAAAGAATAACCGTCGTACCAGCAAATTGGACAGTAAGTGGGAGCGAAGTCCTTATGTTGTCACTGCAATCCCAAATGTTGGAACTCACACTTATGAAATCACCCGGGAAGACAAGGGATCCCAAATTGTACACCGAAACCGGTTGAAGCTCTGCCTGACACCAGAACCTAGTGCCGAGAGTTCTGGATCCGAATATCCTGTATCAGAGTCAGCAATACAGCCCGAGGATCCTATGCAGGCTGTCAATAATCTAAGGTATGACGCTGATCCCATGCATTGGCTTCTGACACCTTGGTTGAACTTGCTGGTGCCTGCTCCGGCACCTACTGTAGCTTCACCTCCAGCAGAGCCGGTCCAAGATGCCCCGGATCCAGTTTCCCCTCTTGTGGATATTGTTGTTCCAGTTGTTCCTGACCAGGGTCTCGCTGATGGAGACCCTCCTGTTGCTCCTGTCCCTTCTACTTCGTTGCTAAGGGAAGAGGAGACCCCTGTACTGAGAAGGTCTACCCGGATGACCAGGGGACGCCCGCCAGTCCGTTTAGGAGACTTTGACTATTCTGGTGGCGTCTCCTCCCAAACCGTTGTTACTGGGAATACCTTGTTGGACATTTGTGCGCAAGAATGGACTCCCCCACGTGAGCCCTTGCCTGTGCTACACCCACAGGAAACCCCTGGGTAGTTCAGTTTTTATGCTGTCATTTTATTGTGCAACTTCACACTAAAGTATTGTGCCCAGAGATGGACTCCACCGCATGAGAGCCTCTGTGATTTAATAAGAAATAACCTGGGTACGGACTCATGTTTGTTATTTGAGCCTCCAAGAACTTTTATACCGTTTTCTACTGTTTTATCATGGACTTATTCATTGTCATGGACTATCCTGGTTCTAATGTTACGCTGTGCCAGGTCAGCGCCCCCGTTCCATTCATTATCCTGAGAGAAGAGAACGACGCCCCTTGTCACTACCCTGCATCTTTGCCAATTGGACCTGATGTAAATGCAGTTGAATTGCATATATGTATGCCTGCATGTCTCTTTTTCTATTTCAGGTAGAGATTCCAGTTGGGCGACCCATGATGGAGTACGAGGGCGTACTCAGCTTAAAGCAGTGGGGTATGTAGTGTACGGGAACTGTAATACCCGTCACTACCAAAGGTCACTTGGTGTGCTGTCGTCCCTCCTTAATTATGGAAAGTTGGTATATGTCAGTTTTATAAAATGTCATGTAATGTAATGCATGTATTTCCCTGTTACTAGGAAACTTGCAAGTACAGGCCGGCTAGGGGTGTCATTCCAGCTCTTAGGCATTAGAGGGAGCTAGAGAGCCCTAGTTTATAAAAGGCCCAGACAAGGAAGGAAAAGTCAGTGTAACCTGATCTAGTGTGGAGTGCAGAAGCAGTCTAGACCAGAGCTCAGAAGTTTCTAGAGCCTGAGGAAGCTGGGAGAGACTGAGGCAAAGATCAGAGGAGCCAGAGGTACTGAGAGAAACAGAGGAGGTACTTATTTAAGCCATAATCAAGGATATAAAGCCAGACTTAGGTTAATGGGCCTTGGTGAAGAATTGCTACATTCCAGGATCAGACAGAGTTAGAGTGCAAGCTCCTCAGCCTGCAAATCCTGTGTTTAACACTCTGTAATTACCCTGCTGTACTGAATTGCCTGCATCGACCGAATTGCAAAATCGACTGTATGCTGAGGAACTGCGTTTCCAATATTGTCTCTGCCTGCAAACTACTAAAGTTGAAGTTCTGTTTTAACACCACGTTTCCTCAAATTATTCCTGCATCCGCAAACGGCGTGCCACCGTTTACTTGGCACTGGCGTCACGAACTATTTCTACCTATACCTGCCCTTGCAGAGAGTCAGCTGTACCAGGTTAGTGTATATTGCACTACTACACCCAGAAACACCTACTACGCACAACTTGAGTACACTGCATTAGGACATCTCTGTCTGTCCAACCCGCACATGAGCTTTTCCTGCTCGAGTTACAACATCATATGCCTTTGGCTAGCCTTCAGATTGGCCCACATCAGCTGCTTGGTGAAATCCTCCATCCACCCCATAGCAACAGATAGTCCTCTAGCAAAACAGCTCAGTCTCTTTCTGGGGGTCACACTCACAGACATCTTCACAGACACCAGGATTTAAGGGCCAAAACTGTGTTTTCTTGCGGCACGTCCGCATAACATAAACAGTTTTACAAAATAAACTCCTGCCCGTCTGGGCTCTACCTAAACATATAGGTTTCCCTGACTCACCTCTAAGTACCGCTTAGTGTCAGGGTCTCAGGCTCCAATACCAGCCTGATTACAGCAGGCCTCACCTGCGATCACCTCAGGTAGAAAGGAAAACCCGTACTGGAAGGGTGTGGACTGGCAACTCCCTCTACCAAGCCTAGCCACCAGTCCAAGTAAAATCCAGCCCAGAAAATCTTACAAAAATGTCTCAGCAAACTATGCTTTGCTGAGACTACTGCCACTCTGTGGATTTTATCTGTCTCACCCATCTGAGGTACCTGAAGTGGGACAACCCACCTTCCAGCACTGTTCACATTACCACAATAGCTATATACATATATGGAATCAGTGCTTGGGGACACCCAGTATATTTAAATCTAATTTAGCCTCTATTTGTGAAATGTTTCTGGCGAGATTCAAACTCACAACCTTCTACATTACAGCCAAGAATCTTAACCACTACACCATAGAGCTGCATGGCCAGTTACTTAAAAAAATAAAAATAAAAAAAATATAAATAATATGAGACTTCTGCTGTATAGGAATACTTGCTGTATAAATATTCCTATACAGCAGAAGTCTCATTTTTTTTATTTTTTTTTAAGTAACTGGCCATGCAGCTGTATAATGTAGCGGTTAACATTCTGGGCTGTAATATAGAAGGTTGTGAGTTTGAATCCCGTCAGAATTTTTTTTGAAATAGAGGCTAAATTTAATTTAAACATATATATAATATACATATATTATATATAAATACGGTATATTATGGCTAAAACATAAGTAGTAGTAGGGTTGAGCGAACCCGAACTGTAAAGTTCGGATTCGTACCGAACTTTAGGATTTTTGGACCCCGGACCCGAACTCGAACATTTCAGTAATAGTTCGGGTTCGGTGTTCGGCTATTTTATGGCGCTTTTTGAAAGGCTGCAGAGCAGCCAATCAACAAGCGTTTAACTCTGTGCCCTTAGAAGCCATCACAGCCATGCCTTCTAATGGCATGGCTGTGATTGGCCAGTGCAGCATGTGACCAAGCCTCTATATAACCTGGAGTCACATAGCGCTGCACGTCACTCTGCTCTGATTAGTGTAGAGATAGGATGCTACTGCTATGAGGGAGAGAATAGGACAGAATCTTTAATCATAAGTGCTTGTTAACTCAGCGATCTACCTAGATTTTGTTTTGTGGGTGCAATGCACACTCTTTTTACCCTGCCCCGAGCCCAGTGACCCAGAAAAATAACTTTTATCCGTCTGTTAGTTAGGTAGGCTGCGGCCATTTTTTGCAAGTTCTGTGCAACAACTCAGCATATGTGCATTGTGACCCAGAATTGTGTGCAATTATATTCTTGGTTTAAAAAAATCACCCATTTTTGGCAAGACCCTACATCTGAGGCCTTTGCAGCATTAGTCAGTGTGCAATTCTAGCTAGAAATATAGCAATCATTTTCTGGCTTTTAACAAACACCCTTTTTGGGCAAAATACTAAATTTTACAGCCATTGCTGCATCTGTAAGTGTGAAATTCAAGCGTTATATAATGCTGTCATATACGGTTATTAAAAAAAACACCCATTTTAGGGAAAATTACTTAATATTGCAGCCTTTGCTGCATCTGTGATTGTTAAAAACAAGCTTGAAATACTTCAATAATTTTCTGGGTTTTAAAAAACACCCATTTTTAGCAATACCCTCCATCTGGGGCCTCTGCCGCATTAGTCAGTGTGCAATTTAAGCTAGAAATACAGCTATAATTTTCTGGGTTTTAAAAAACACCCTTTTTGGGCAAAATACTCAATTTTACAGCCCTTGCTGCATCTATACATGTGAAATTCAAGCGTTATATACTGCTGTCATATTCTGTTACTAAAAAAACACCCTTTTTGGGCAAAATACTTAATTTGCAGCCTTGTCTGCATCTGTACTTGTGGGATACACGCTTTAGATACTGCTGTGCTTTTCTGGTATTAAAAAAACACCCATTTTGGGCAAAATACTTAATTTGCGGCCTTTTCTGCATCTGTCAGTGTGAAATTCAAGCGTTATATACTGCTGTCATATACTGTTATTAAAAAAACACCCTTTTTGGGCAAAATACTTAATTTGCTGCCTTGTCTGCATCTGTCAGTGTGAGATACATGCTTTAGATACTGCTATGCTATTCTGTTATTAAAAAAACACCCATTTTGGGCAAAATACTTAACTTGCGGCCTTGTCTGCATCTGTCAGTGTGAGATACACGCTTTAGATACTGCTGTGCTATTCCGGTATTAAAAAAACAGCCATTTAGGGCAAAATACTTAATTTGCGGCCTTATCTGCATCTTTCAGTGTGAAATTCAAGCGTTATATACTGCTGTCATGTACAGTTATTAAAAAAACACCCATTTTGGGCAAAGTACTTAATATTGCAGCCTTTGCTGCATCTGTGATTGTTAAAAACAAGCTTGAAATACTTCAATAATTTTCTGGGTTTTAAAAAACACCCATTTTTGAGAATACCCTTTATCTGGGGCCTCTGCCGCATTAGTCAGTGTGCAATTTAAGCTAGAAATACAGCTATAATTTTCTGGGTTTTAAAAAACACCCTTTTTGGGCAAAATACTCAATTTTACAGCCCTTGCTGCATCTGCTGCCCAAACCATTAACAGATTTATTTAACCAATCACTGGCAGCAGGAGTCGTCCCAGAAGATTGGAAATTAGCTAATTTTGTGCCCATTCACAAGAAAGGTAGTAGGGAGGAATCGGGCAACTATAGGCCAGTAAGCCTGACATCAATAGTGGGGAAATTTATGGAAACCATACTTAAGGAGAGGATTGTGGAACATCTAAAATCCCATGGATTGAAAGATGAAAAACAGCATGGGTTTACTTCAGGGAGATCATGTCAAACTAATCTTATTAATTTTTTTGATTGGGTGACTAAAATAATAGATGGCGGAGGTGCAGTAGACATCGCTTATCTAGACTTTAGTAAGGCTTTTGATACTGTCCCACATAGAAGGCTTATGAATAAATTAGAGTCTTTGGGCTTGGACTCCCATATTGTTGAATGGATTAGGCAGTGGCTGAGGGACCGACAACAGAGGGTTGTAGTCAATGGAGTATATTCAGACCATGGTCTTGTTACCAGTGGGGTACCTCAGGGATCTGTTCTGGGACCCATATTGTTTAATATCTTTATCAGCGAAATTGCAGAAGGCCTCGATGGTAAGGTGTGTCTTTTTGCTGATGACACAAAGATTTGTAACAGGGTTGATGTTCCTGGAGGGATACACCAAATGAATTGATTTAGGAAAACTAGAGGAATGGTCATAAATCTGGCAACTAAAATTTAATGTTGATAAGTGCAAGATAATGCACCTGGGGCGTAAAAACCCAAGAGCAGAAAATAAAGTCAGTGATACAGTCCTAACCTCAGTATCTGAGGAAAGGGATTTAGGGGTCATTATTAGAGATGTCCCGAACTATTCCCGGCGAACATCGCTTGTTCGCGTTTGCCGCAGCGGGCGAACATATGCAATGTTCGGTCTGCCCCCTATACGTCATCATTGAGCAAACTTTGACCCTGAACCTCACAGTCAGCAGACACATTCCAGCCAATCAGCAGCATACCCTCCCTCCCAGACCCTCCCACCTCCTATCAAAAAGCAAGGACAGCATCTATCTTAGATTCATTCTGAAGCTGCAGTGTTAGTGAGAGCAGCGACAGTGCTGCTGCTGCTGATTTAATAGGGAAATCTATAGCTATGCCAGTGTTCTGTGTCCACTCCAGTCCTCAAAGACTCATCTGATCTGCTGTAAGGACAGCGTCCTAACAGCACCCCAAAAAGCCCTTTTTAGGGCTAGTACATCAGTGTGCTTTTTTTGTAATATAACTGCAGTTGCCTGCCAGCGTGTGTGTAAGGCCCACAGAGTGTACTGTGCCCACTGCCAGTGCCAACCACTCATATCTGGTGGCACAGTAGCTTGCATTTAAAACAGTAAAAAAAAAAATCTCTGTAATATAATTGCAGTTGCCTGCCAGCGTGTGTGTCAGGCCCACAGAGTGTACTGTGCCCACTGCCAGTGCCCACCAATCATATATGGTGGCACAGTAGCTTGCATTTAAAACAGTAAAAAAAAAAATCTCTGTAATATGATTGCAGTTGCCTGCCAGCGTGTGTGTCAGGCCCACAGAGTGTACTGTGCCCACTGCCAGTGCCCACCACTCATATCTGGTGGCACAGTAGCTTGCACGCATAGTACCACTAATCTAAAAAAAAATGACAGGCAGAGGCAGGCCACCCCGCAGGGGCCGTCGTGGTCGTGGTGCTGTGATTTCCTTTGACCCTAGAATAATGCCCAGTGTTCAGAGGCCACGTACCCTGAACTCAAAAAGTTCTGAGGACATAGTTGACTGGCTAACACAGGACACCCAATCTTCTACAGCTTCCGCTCGGAACCTTGACGCACCATCCTCCTCCAGCTCAGCTTCGGGCACCTCTCAAGTTACCACCCGCCTGCCCGCCGCCACCACCAACGCTAGCACCACAGGAGTTATTTACACATCAGTTGGAAGAAATGAGTGATGCGCAACCATTATTGCCAGAGGATGTAGATAACAGGGATATGTCTCAGTCAGGCAGCATTACATACATGGACATACTGTTTGATGATGATGATGTTGTACCCTCTGCTGCTTCCTGCTGAGTTGTCAGATACAAGTGAAGCGGTTGATGATGACGATGTGTCCGTGGATGTCACGTGGGTGCTCGCTCGAAGAGAAGAAAAACAGGGGGAAAGTTCAGATGGGGAGACAGAGAGGAGGGGAGGAGGAGACGAGTTGGAAGCAGGAGGAGGTCGTCGCAAGGAGCTAGTGGCACAGTCAGACAGCATGTATCGGCACCCGGGGTCATAATCATAACAGTCTTGGTGCTTGTTCATACACAGCAAAAACAAAACAGTGTTCACCTGGAATCCTAGGTGTCAGTTCACACCCGGCTGATGCTCAGCCACAGAAAAGTTCACTGGCCTCTTCCAGGCGGCCTGCACGCCTGTTTGCAGTCTTCATCCTTCAGCACAGAGGCTCCACAGCTTCACTGTCAGATGGAGGTAAAATCCACACAGCTATATACCTTCTTCCACAAAATCCTGATTGAGGGGTGCTATATACCAGTTTCCGCCAAATACTGATTGAGGGGTGCTATATTCCTTCTTCCACCAAATACTGATTGAGCGGTGCTATTTCTATATACCTTTATCCACCAAATACTGGTCGAGGGCTGAGATACACCTGCTTCCACAAAATCCTGATGAAGGGGTGCCATATACCAGTTTTCGCCAAATACTGATTGAGGGTTGCTATATATCTGTTTCCGCCAAATACTGATTGAGGGGTGCTATATACCTGTTTCCACCAAATACTGATTGCAGGGTGCCATATACCTTCTTCCATAAAAAACTGATTGAGGGGTGCTATTGCTATATACCTTCCTCCACCAAATACTGATTAAGGGCTGTGAAACACCTGCTTCCACAAAATACTGATTGAGGGGTGCCATATATCTGTTTCCGCCAAATACTGAATGAGGGGTGCTATATACCTGTTTCCGCAAAATACTGATTGAGGGGTGCTATTTTCCAGCTTCCGCTAAATACTGATTGAGGGGTTCTATTTACCAGTTTCCACAAAATACTGATTGAGGGGTGCTATATACCTGTTTCTGCCCAATACTGATTGAGGGCTGCGATATACCTGTTTTTGCCAAATACTGATTGAAGGGTGCCATACTACTTCTTCTACTAAATACTGATTAAGTGGTGCTATTGCTATATACCTCCTTCCACCAAATACTGATTGAGGGCTGAGATACACCTGCTTCCACAAAATACTGATTGAGGGGTGCCATATACCTGTTTCTGCCAAATACTGATTGAGGGGTGCTATATACCTGTTAAACCCAAATACTGATTGAGGGGTGCTATATACCTTCTTTCACAAAATACTGATTGAGGGATGCTATTGCTATATACCTTCTTCCAAAAAATACTGATTGAGGGCTGCGATACACCTGCTTCCACAAAATACTTATTGAGGCATGCCATATATCTGTTTCTGCCAAATACTGATTGAGGGGTGCTATATACCTGTTTTTGCCAAATACTGATTGAGGGGTGCCATATACCTTCTTCCACAAAATACTGGTTGAGGGCTGTAAAAGACCTTCTTCCACAAATACTGCTCTTCTCTAGGGAATTAGGCAGAGGGTCATTTAGAAAATCATAGTAAGAGGAAGAGGCAGACCGTTCCACAGGGATGGTAGGGGTCGGGCAGGTGCACCAGGCCAGAGCGTAAGTGAGAAGTTGGAGAAGACGTGTGCGATAACTTCAAAGGGCGCACCAGAGTTGGTTGAGTGGCTCACTTAGCCTTCCGCTTCTGCACCCTCCTCAACCTCTGTATCTGCACCCTTCTCACTCTCTGCTGCGTGCACCCCCAAAGACACCACCACCACCACCACTATAGCTTCACCACTCGAGTAAGAAAAATTATTTTCTCATCCATTCCCAGACCTTACCGATGCGCAGCTATTCTTGGCATCAGATGAGGAAGAGGAGGTAGAAACAGCTGCCATCCAGCGGTCTGACGACAGTACCCAGATCAGCACTAGAGATGTCCCGAACTATTCGCCGGCGAACAGTTCCTGGCGAATATAGCTTGTTCACATTCGCCGCGGCGGGCGAACATATGCGATGTTTGGTCCGCCCCCTATTTGACCCTGTACCTCACAGTCAGCAGACACATTCCAGCCAATCAGCATCATACCCTCCCTCCCAGACCCTCCCACCTCCTGGACAGCATCCATTTTAGATTCATTTGGAAGCTGCAGTCTTAGTGAGAGGAGGGACAGTGTAGCTGCTGCTGATTTAATAGGGAAATCTATAGCTCGGCTAGTGTATTCAGTTTCCACTACAGTCCTGAAAGACTCATCTGATCTCTGCTGTAAGGACAGCACCCCAAAAAGCCCTTTTTAGGGCTAGTACATCAGTCTGCTTTTTTTTTTTTCCTGTGTAATCTAATTGCAGTTGCCTGCCAGCGTGTGTGTCAGGCTCACAGCATATACTGTGCCTACTTGCCTAGTGCCACCACTCATATCTGGTGTCACAGTAGCTTGCATTTAAAAATAAAACAAACTTTTTTGACTGTAATATAATAGCAGTCAGTTGCCTGCACGCGTGTGTGTTTCATGCCCTGCAAGTGCACAGTGTCACCAGTGCAACTCATATCTGGTGTCACAGTAGATTACATTTTTTTTAAAAAACATCAATTTTGACTGTAAAATAATAGCAGTCAGTTGCCTGCACGCGTTTTTTTTTTTACAGGCCCTGCAAGTGCACAGTGTCACCAGCGCAACTTATGTGTCACAGTAGATTACATTTAAAAAAATAAAATAATTTTGACTGTAATAGAATAGCAGTCAGTTGCTTGCACGCATGTGAGTTTAAGGCCCTGCAAGCGCATAGTGTCACCAGCGCAACTCATATCTGGTGTCACAGTAGATTACATTTATAAAAAAAACAACAATTTTGACTGTAATAGAATAGCAGTCAGTTGCCTGCACGCGTGTGTGTTTCAGGCCCTGCCAGTGCACAGTGTCACACCAGTGCAACTCATATCTGGTGTCACAGTAGATTACATAAAAAAATAAAATAAAAATTTGACTGTGAAATAATAGCAGTCAGTTGCCTGCACGCGTGTGTGTGTTTCAGGCCCTGCAAGTGCATAGTGTCACCAGCGCAACTCATATCTGGTGTCACAGGAGATTACATTTAAAAAAATAAAAAAAGGAGTTGGTGACACCGCCACGACTTGCAGGCAGGCCTGCTGCCACCTCCTCTACTCCTCCTACTCCATCTTCTTCGATAACCTCCTTGGCTGAGTCCTCTTCTGCTGCTGCGTCTTGCTCCACATCAACTGCACCCCCCTAGCTCCCCAGGGGCTATTCCACATCCCGGATACGACAGTGTCACGCCGTCTTGGGTTTGACTTGCCTGAAAGCAAAGAGTCACACTGGACCAGCACTCCTGTCCGCCCTGAACGCACAGGTGGATCAGTGGCTGACTCCGCACCAACTGGAGATCGGCAAAGTGGTGTGTGACAACGGAAACAATTTGTTGGCAAGTTGACACATGTGCCGTGCATGGCACATGTGTGTAATCTGATCGTACAACGCTTTGTGCCTAAGTACCCAGGCTTACAGGACATCCTCAAGCAGGCCAGGAAGGTATGTGGCCATTTCAGGCGTTCCTACACGGCCATAGCGCACTTTTCAGATATCCAGCGGCGAAACAACATGCCAGTGAGGCGCTTGATTTGCGACAGCCCGACACGTTGGAATTCAACACTCCTAATGTTCGACCGCCTGCTCCAACAAGAAAAAGCTGTCAACGAGTATTTGTATGACCGGGGTGCTAGGACAGCCTCTGCGGAGCTGGGAATTTTTTTGCCACGTTACTGGACGCTCATGCGCAATGCCTGTAGGCTCATGCGTCCTTTTGAGGAGGTGACAAACCTAGTCAGTCGCACTAAAGGCACCATCAGCGACATCATCCCATTTTCTTCCTGGAGTGTGCCCTGCGAAGAGTGCTGGATCAGGCCGTACATGAGCGTGAAGAGGAAGAGGAAGAGTTGTGGTCACCATCACCACCAGAAACAGCCTTATCAGCATTGCTTGCTGGACCTGCGGCAACGCTGGAGGAGGAGTCTGAGGAAGAGGAGTCAGAGGAGGAATGTGGCTTTGAGGAGGAGGAGGAAGACCAACCACAGCAGGCATCCCAGGGTGCTCATTGTTGTCACCTATCTGGTACCCGTGGTGGTGTACGTGGCTGGGGGGAAGAACAGACCTTCAGTGAGATCAGTGAGGACGAGGAACGGGACATGAGTAGCTCGGCATCCAACCTTGTGCAAATGGGGTCTTTCATGCTGTCGTGCCTGTTGAGGGACCCTCGTATAAAAAGGCTGAAGGAGAACGACCTGTACTGGGTGGCCACGCTACTAGACCCCCGGTATAAGCAGAAAGTGCCTGAAATGTTACCGAATTACCGCAAGTCGGAAAGGATGCAGCAGTTCCAAAATAAATTAAAAAGTATGCTTTACACAGCTTATAAGGGTGATGTCACAGCACAACGGGAATCTAAC
This sequence comes from Bufo bufo, assembly GCF_905171765.1. Lineage (NCBI taxonomy): Eukaryota > Metazoa > Chordata > Amphibia > Anura > Bufonidae > Bufo > Bufo bufo. The sequence goes on along the minus strand of NC_053389.1, from coordinate 598,812,266 downwards.
AGGGGAAGAGGTGAAAGTAATCCTCCTCCTACCACGACCACTCCGGCAAGGACAGGACGCTTTACAGACATGTTGTTGATGGAGGACATGCAGAGCTTTTTAAGTCCTACGCATCGCCACAGCCCTTCGGGGTCAACCCTCAGAGAACGACTCGACCGACAGGTAGCAGACTACCTCGCCTTAACTGCAGATATCGACACTCTGAGGAGCGATAAACCCCTTGACTACTGGGTGTGCAGGCTTGACCTGTGGCCTGAGCTATCCCAATTTGCGATAGAACTTCTGGTCTGCCCCGCTTCAAGTGTCCTGTAAGAAAGGACCTTCAGTGCAGCAGGAGGTATTGTCACTGAGAATCGCCTAGGTCAAAAAAGTCTAGATTACCTCACCTTTATTAAGATGAATGAGGAATGGATCCCGAAGGGACTGACAGTGGGCGATACATTTGACTAAAAAAGGCCTGATGAGATGAGCTGCCTTGGGCTAAAAATGGTCCACACGCTGCTGTATTTTATCTCTGCATGCCGGATGACTTGCGTGACTTATCCGCCACCAACTAGGGTTCAAGCCGCAATGTTTTCGTGCACTTTCTGCCTGGAAAACATCAATTCTTCTGGCCGCTGCTACAGCAGCGGCTGCAACAATACCTAATTTTTCAGGCATGCGTACATGCCTAAGTTTTCTGGCCTCTGGTGCTGCACTGTGGCTGCAAAAACAAAACAAAAAAAAAGGCACATACATGTGTCAATCCCCTTTTGTGATCGTTACCTTGTTGTGGTGAAGGGGCTTGCATATCACAATGAAGCGACCACCTCTATGAGTGTGTTGGCAATGGCAATGTTGGCACACCCCAGATGATAAGGTCGTTGCTTCATTGTGAACAGACCAAAAGCGATCGGCTGGATAATTTTGCATAGAAAAAACATTAATTTTCTTTGTGATCGTCTAAGGTGATCATTAAAGCCTACTAGGCCAACAATGGGCCCACACTGCAGAATCATTGTTTTCTGGGTCACTTAACTGTCACTGAACTACCTCAGCACGACCATAGGCTTTGAAAAACCGTCATCGCCTGCAATCTCGCAAACGTGCGCACGAGCACAGTCATCACTACACCAAGATTGACGCATAGAGGAATAAAATTTATGTCATGAGTGTGTCAACTATTGACAACTCTTTGTGGTTGTCTAAAATCTATTCCATACACGTCCCCTGATAGGGGACGTAACAGGGATTAAACTGATAGGAATAGTACTACTTAACATACCACTCATATCTGGTGGCACAGTACATTGCACGGCGCACGCGCTGTGCCCCAAATTGGAAGTAGGAGGACCAACCTTGCATCTTTTTCCATCTCCCGGTTCCTAAAATCTATTCCATAGACCGGCCCCTGATAGGGGACGTAACAGGGATTAAACTGACAGGAATAGTACTACTTAACACACCACTCATATCTGGTGGCACAGTACATTGCAAGGCGTACGCGCAGTGCCCCAAATTGGAAGTAGCAGGACCAACCAAGCATCTTTTTCCATCTCCCGGTTCCTAAAATCTATTCCATACACCGGCCCCTGATAGGGGACGTAACAGGGATTAAACTGATAGGAATAGTACTACTTAACATACCACTCATATTGGGATTGCACAGTACATTGCACGGCGCACGCGCAGTGCCCCAAATTGGAAGTAAGAGGACCAACCAAGCATCTTTTTCCATCTCCCGGTTCCTAAAATCTATTTCATACACGTCCCCTGATAGGGGACGTAACAGAGATTAAACTGATAGGAATAGTACTACTTAAACACACCACTCATATCTGGTGGCACAGTACATTGCAAGCCGTACGCGCAGTGCCCCAAATTGGAAGTAAGAGGACCGACCAAGCATCTTTTTCCATCTCCCGGTTCCTAAAATCTATTCCATACACCGGCCCCTGATAGGGGATGTAACAGGGATTAAACTGATAGGAATAGTACTACTTAACATACTACTCATATTGGGATAGCACAGTACATTGCACGGTGCACGCGCAGTGCCTCAAATTGGAAGTAAGAGGAACGACCAAGCATCTTTTTCCATCTCCCGGTTCCTAAAAACAGAGATTAAACTGTTAAGAACAGATTTTTTTTTATTTAAAAAAAAAGAGGACAGCCTCTCCGTAGCTTGGTATTTTTTGGCCGCGTTACTGAACGCTCATGCACAATGCCTGTTGGCTCATGCGTCCTTTTGCGGAGGTGACAAACCTGGTCAGTCAAACCCAAGGCAACATCATCGACCTCATCCCATATGCGTTTTTTCTGGAGCGTGCCCTGCGAAGAGTGCTGGATCAGGCCGTAGATGAGCATGAAGAGGAAGAGTTGTGGTCACCATCACCACCAGGAAGGTGGCTTTGAGGAGGTGGAAGACCAACCACAGCAGGCGTCCCAGGGGGCTTGTTGTCACCTTTCGGGACCCTTGATGTTGTACGTGGCTGGGTGGAGGAAGAGACCTTCAATGACGTCAGTGAGGACAAGGAACAGGACATGGCTAGCTTGGTATCCAACCTTGGGCAAATGGGAGTTTGCGGTTGTGCAAATGGACTGTTTGCGGTTATTTGCGGTGCGTTAAACAAGGAGTTTGGTCTGTCATAGTTTGGTCTGTCACTGTGAAGCGGGCGTAACCCTTACACTACCTGATCGATACAACATCATACCTGATGTTTTAAAGCACGTTATTCCAAACAATTTAGGAATGTTAGGTGATTTATGCCCTTTATGGATTAAAACTCGACTCCCCCTCCGGCATGCCACAGTCCAGGTGTTAGTCTTCTTGAAACAACTTTTCCATTGTGGCCAGAAAGAGTCTCTGTGGGTTTTAAAATTCACCTGCCTATTGAAGTCTATGGCGGTTTGCCCGGTTCGCCCGTTTGCGAACATTAGTGAAAATTTGCGTTCGCCGTTCGCAAACTGAAAATTTAATGTTCGCGACATCTCTACTTACATACTGCAGTGTGGCACGGGAGCGAATAGTTCCCTGCCCCGCTGCTGATCACACCATAGGCTTTAGGCCTAGTAGGCCTGAGGCCTATGCGGCAGTGAAATCCCGGCGCAGGCGTGAGTGTTGACATCATTGCGTGCCTGTGCTGGGAGGGACGCAGGAAAATGAAGAATGCGCACCTGCCTCACCATGCCGGACACAGGTAAGTATTCACTTTAAATTTTTTTTTTGTTTCGGTGTGTGCCAACTTTGGGGGGGAAGAGGAGGACATTGAGCAGTGTGGTAGCAAATCAGTTCAGTGGGGCAGATTATTAAATGGGGCCAAATCACTTCATGTGGGGCAGATTATTACGTGGGGCAAATTACTTCATGGGGGACAGTGTTGGGGCAAATTACTTCAGGGGATGCAGTGTGGGGGCAAAATTCTTCAGGGGGTACAGTGTGGGAGCAAATTACTTTATGGGCGCCAGCGTGGGGGCACATTATTTCATAGGAGTGCAGTGTGGGGGCAAATGACTTCTTGGGGCAGTGTGGGGGCAAATTACTTCATGGGGTGCAGTGATGGGGCAAATTACTTTATGGGGGGCAGTGTGGGGGCAAATTATTTCATGGGAGTGCAGTGTGAGGCCAAATTATTTCATGGGAGTGCAGTGTGGGGGGAAATTACTATATGGGGGAAATTACTATATGGGGCAGTGTGGGGGAAATTACTATATGGGGTAGTGTGGGGGAAATTACTATATGGGGCAGTGTGAGGAAAATTACTATATGGGGTAGTGTGGGGGAAATTACTATATCGGTGTAGTGTGGGGGAAATTACTATATGGGGCAGTGAGGGGGAAATTACTATATGGGGCAGTGTGGGGGAAATTACTATATGGGGTAGTGTGGGGGAAATTACTATATGGCGGTAGTGTGGGGGAAATTACAATATGGGGCAGTGTGGGGGAAATCACTATATGGCGGTAGTGTGGGGGAAATTACCATATGTGGCAGTGTGGGGGAAATTACTAAATGGGGCAGTGTGGGGGAAATTACTAAATGGGGCAGTGTGGGGGAAATTACTTTATGGGGCAGTGAGGGGGAAATTACTATATGGGGGCAGTGTGGGGGAAATTACTATATGTGGTATTGTGGGGGAAATTACTATAACGGTGTAGTTTGGGGGAAATTATTATATGGGGGCAGTGAGGGGGAAATTACCATATGTGGCAGTGTGGGGGAAATTACTAAATGGGGCAGTGTGGGGGAAATTACTAAATGGGGCAGTGTGGGGGAAATTACTATATGGGGCAGTGAGGGGGAAATTACTATATGGGGCAGTGAGGGGGAAATTACTATATGGGGGCAGTGTGGGGGAAATTACTATATGGGGTAGTGTGGGGGAAATTACTATATGGGGGTAGTGTGGGGGCGTTTCTATTAGGGGACATTATTTTTGGGGACACTATACAGGCATTATTACCTGGAGCACAATATAGGGTGTTATTATTACTGGGGGCACTCTAGGGGACATTATAATTGCTGTTGACACTATAGGGACCTTTGGGGTAAGGCTACTTGTATCTGCACAGATGGATCCGCACCTATAATGCAAACGCTTACATCCGTTCAGAACGGATCCGTCTGCATAACAGATTTTTCAGATACTAAGAACTGTGTACATAACTGCACCCTGCTGCCTGGCAGCACCCGATCTCTTACAGGGGGTGCCGCACCTGGGGGTTAATTGTGCGGATCTCAGCCCCCTGTAAGAGATCGGGTGCTGCCAGGCAGCAGGGGCCAGATCCCCCTCCATCCCCAGTATTAAAGCAATGGTGGCCAGTGGGGCCCCTCCTCCCTCCCTCCCCAGTATTAAAGGCATTGGTGGCCAGTGCGGCCCCCCCCTCCCTCCCCAGTATTAAAGGCATTGGTGGCCAGTGCACCGCCCCCTCCCTCCCCAGTATTAAATTCATTGGTGGCCAGTGCGGCCCCCCTCCCTCTCCAGTATTAAATTCATTGGTGGCCAGTGCGGCCCCCCCTCCCTCCCTCCTCAGTATTAAATTCATTGGTGGCCAGTGCGGCCTCCCCTCTCCCCCCCTAATTAAAATCAACCCCCCCATCATTGGTGGCAGCGGAGAGTTCCGATCGGAGTCCCAGTTTAATTGCTGGGGCTCCGATCAGTTACCATGGCAGCCAGGACGCTACTGCAGTCCTGGCTGCCATGGTTACTTAGCAATTTTAGAAGCATTAAACTTACCTGCGCTGTCTGTGGCCGGCCGGTCGCTCTTCTCTTACTGGTAAGTGAAAGGTCTGTGCAGCGCATTGCTTATAGCACAGACCTGTCACTTACCAGTAGGAGGAGCGACCGGCCGGCCACAGACAGCGCAGGTAAGTATAATGCTTCTAAAATTGCTAAGTAACCATGGCAGCCAGGACTGCAGTAGCGTCCTAAATATTAATTCAAACAAATGGACGGCACTGCGCTTTCTTTAAGGTCCGGGTGCGCGGTCAATGGGTCGGATCCCTCTAGAAATATATTAGAAAGACCAGCACTGCGTTTTTTCTTTGCTGAACAGAAACTTCTTTATTCGTCCCCCATGTGAAGCGCGTTTCGGCATAAAGTTTGCCTTTATCAAATAACAGGTGATGATAGCTCAATACAACATATACAATGCACCATTTAAATATACCTTTTTGAATAACCCGCCCCTAATCACGTGAGCGATCATGTGACTGCAGTTGAAGGCATACGCCCCCAGTCACATGACCAGTCACCTGACTGTGACGTCATGTTGCTATGTAACCCAGTGTAAACTAAACTTAATCAATAGAAAAAGGAAAATTAGAACATTTCTACATTCATACATTACTACAGCGTCTGAGTCATCAATGATCCATTATAGAGCCGGATACAAACATATTATAATATACATATATTCTTTTAAATGAAGCTACTCAGTGAATATTCTTTATTGAGGCCTTTAGGGGCAAGCGTCTCGAGCCGGTGGATCCAATATGCTTCACGCTGGTGGAGCATCTGGATCCGATTTCCCCCACGCCGTGGTAGGGTCACTTCCTCTATAATTTTGAAACGTAATTGTGAGATATGGTGTTTTTTCTCAATAAAGTGTTGAGGGATAGGTAACAGAATATTTTCTTTCCTGATTGTGGATTTGTGTTTTCCCACTCTGTCTTTTATACGCATTGTTGTCTCTCCAACATAACATAACCCACAAGGACATTTTAGTAGATAAATAACAAAACTACTGTCACATGTAAAGTGACCCCGTATTGGGATTTGTTGTCCTGTATGTGGGTGTGATATGTTGGAGCCCTTAATAACATTTTAACAATGAACACAGTTCAGACAGGGAAATGTTCCCTTCCTGACTGTGGAGAGAGTGAGCTGTCGCAAGGACGTCCTGCCACTACCTATGTCCGCCCGGATGATCTTATCTCTAATATTATTATTACGTTTTTAACACATCATGGGTAATTCCCTAAATTCCTGAATTGTAGGGTATGATCTTTGTAAAATATTCCAGTGTTTATTAGCAATTGCTCTTATTCGATCCATCCAGGGGTGGTATTTAACAATAAGTGGTATTCTCTGTGCTTTCTCTGTCTTTTTTTGTAGTACTGTGGGATTTTCTACCTTGTACCTCTGTTCACGTAACAGCTGAGACGGATAACCTCTATTCACAAATTTTTGTGTCATTTCCTGCATCCTAAGACTACGTGTATCAGGATCCATTACAATTTTGGCCACTCTTTTAAATTGCGAGAAAGGTAATGATTTTTTTATAGCTGCAGGGTGATTACTGTGGAATGATAACAGGCTATTTCTATCAGTTTCTTTGACATATAAGTCAGTAGTGATCCTGTTGTTCATTCCCCTAATTACCCATGTATCAAGGAAGGAAACACGTTGTGAATCTTGGTGCAGTGTAAACCTCAATTCAGGTCTTATGCTGTTAATATGATCCATAAAGGACATAAGGGTCTCAGTGCCGCACCGCCATACGCAAAAAATATCGTCGATAAAACGTTTCCAAAATATACAATGGTTTTGATATAGCACATTTGGGTAGATATACTCTCTCTCAAAATGTGCCATATAGCAATTTGCGTACGGCGGTGCGGAATTGGACCCCATCGCGGTCCCACACCGCTGCTGAAAAAATGTATCTTGAAATAAAAAGTAGTTATGTCATAGGACAATAGAAAGTAAAGACAGAAAAAAATCCCTTTCAGCCTGTGTGTATGTGCTCTCATCTAACAATGCTTGAACGGCCAGCAGGCCTTTTTCATGAGTTATACTTGTATATAAGCTACATACATCCAGGGTGACTAGGATACAATCCTGCGACAGCTCAATCTCTCTTATTGTCTCTAAAAAATGTTGTGTGTCCCTCAGGTATGAGGGGACCTTTTTAGTAAGAGGGGTCAACACTTTGTCCAGAAAGATTGCAGGGGGAGAAAGGACTGAATCCGTGGCTGCAACTATTCGGCGTCCCGCTGGCCGTTCCAAGGATTTATGCACCTTGGGGAGTGTATAGAATACGGGTGTTACAGGGTGTTGGTTGATTAAAAATTCTGCTAACTTCTTGTCAATAACATTCTGTTTTAAGTTATTATCAACCAAAGCCTGTAATTCCCGCTTAATTGCCCAGACCGGATCCCCCTGCAATATTTCATAGACATTCTGATCAGATAATTGTCCCAATATTTCCTTAACATAATATTCCTTGTCTAGTATGACAAGGGCTCCCCCTTTATCCGCGGGTTTAAAGATCAGGGAGTCATCATCGGTAAAATGATTGACTACCTGTCTCTCCTCAGCGGATAAATTGTGATGTACATAGTAATCTCCTTTTTTATACTTTGTGCAGTAGCGTCCTGTCTGCCATGGTAACCGATCGGAGCCCCAGCGATTAAACTGGGACTCCGATCGGAACTCTCCGCTGCCACCAATGATGGGGGGAGGGAGGGGAGAGGGGAGGCCGCACTGGCCACCAATGAATTTAATACTGGGGAGGGAGGGAGGGGGGGCCGCACTGGCCACCAATGAATTTAATACTGGGGAGGGAGGGGGGCCGCACTGGCCACCAATGAATTTAATACTGGGGAGGGAGGGAGGGAGGGGGGCCGCACTGGCCACCAATGATTTTTTTTAAATCAAGATAGTTTTTATTGAAAAAGTAAAACACAGTGTACGACATATACACATACTGTATAAGTCAGCATCCAATGGCATGTATAATGAAAGAAATCTGTGCCCCTTTTTTAAATATAAATACAATGTTGTTGTGTCATCTTATTATTTCCAAGGAGTACACATTAATCACAATGTATCCAGGGCGTATATACATCATAATAAAACCCAATCATTAAACGAAACTCCCCCCCCTCAAGCATTTCAAACCTGTGAGACGACTGAGCCCTACAAAAGCAGCATCTCTTCGTTGTTGTAGCACTGTCCACTGCGAAATACTAGTGCACAGCCATGCTGCCCAGCGTTCCCACTATACTAGGCCAACCTACCGCAGTCGCAGTCCTCCAGTCCCAGAAATTTAGTCTCTTATGTCAGTCCCTGACACTAGACCCGGAGCACTTAACCATCCCTGCCAAATAGATAGAAACTTATTGGGACACTTACTTTTCAAGTATACAGGGAGTGCAGAATTATTAGGCAAGTTGTATTTTTGAGGATTAATTTTATTATTGAACAACAACCATGTTCTCAATGAACCCAAAAAACTCATTAATATCAAAGCTGAATATTTTTGGAAGTAGTTTTTAGTTTGTTTTTAGTTTTAGCTATTTTAGGGGGATATCTGTGTGTGCAGGTGACTATTACTGTGCATAATTATTAGGCAACTTAACAAAAAACAAATATATACCCATTTCAATTATTTATTTTTACCAGTGAAACCAATATAACATCTCAACATTCACAAATATACATTTCTGACATTCAAAAACAAAACAAAAACAAATCAGTGACCAATATAGCCACCTTTCTTTGCAAGGACACTCAAAAGCCTGCCATCCATGGATTCTGTCAGTGTTTTGATCTGTTCACCATCAACATTGTGTGCAGCAGCAACCACAGCCTCCCAGACACTGTTCAGAGAGGTGTACTGTTTTCCCTCCTTGTAAATCTCACATTTGATGATGGACCACAGGTTCTCAATGGGGTTCAGATCAGGTAAACAAGGAGGCCATGTCATTAGATTTTCTTCTTTTATACCCTTTCTTGCCAGCCACGCTGTGGAGTACTTGGACGCGTGTGATGGAGCATTGTCCTGCATGAAAATCATGTTTTTCTTGAAGGATGCAGACTTCTTCCTGTACCACTGCTTGAAGAAGGTGTCTTCCAGAAACTGGCAGTAGGACTGGGAGTTGAGCTTGACTCCATCCTCAACCCGAAAAGGCCCCACAAGCTCATCTTTGATGATACCAGCCCAAACCAGTACTCCACCTCCACCTTGCTGGCGTCTGAGTCGGACTGGAGCTCTCTGCCCTTTACCAATCCAGCCACGGGCCCATCCATCTGGCCCATCAAGACTCACTCTCATTTCATCAGTCCATAAAACCTTAGAAAAATCAGTCTTGAGATATTTCTTGGCCCAGTCTTGACGTTTCAGCTTGTGTGTCTTGTTCAGTGGTGGTCGTCTTTCAGCCTTTCTTACCTTGGCCATGTCTCTGAGTATTGCACACCTTGTGCTTTTGGGCACTCCAGTGATGTTGCAGCTCTGAAATATGGCCAAACTGGTGGCAAGTGGCATCTTGGCAGCTGCACGCTTGACTTTTCTCAGTTCATGGGCAGTTATTTTGCGCCTTGGTTTTTCCACACGCTTCTTGCGACCCTGTTGACTATTTTGAATGAAACGCTTGATTGTTCAATGATCACGCTTCAGAAGCTTTGCAATTTTAAGAGTGCTGCATCCCTCTGCAAGATATCTCACTATTTTTGACTTTTCTGAGCCTGTCAAGTCCTTCTTTTGACCCATTTTGCCAAAGGAAAGGAAGTTGCCTAATAATTATGCACACCTAATATAGGGTGTTGATGTCATTAGACCACACCCCTTCTCATTACAGAGATGCACATCACCTAATATGCTTAATTGGTAGTAGGCTTTCGAGCCTATACAGCTTGGAGTAAGACAACATGCATAAAGAGGATGATGTGGTCAAAATACTCATTTGCCTAATAATTCTGCACGCAGTGTATTCCCCTTTCATACCTTAGGATGGTGTTCATTCTGTTAAGGTATTCCCGAGAGGTGGGCGGGTCATGATCGGTCCAGTGTTTAGCTATTACTATTCAGGCCTGGAACAGCATTCTCTACATACATATAGATAAGTTAGTATCCCCCTCATCAACTTCTAGCAGTCCCAGAAGACAAAACTTAGGGTCTCCACGAACATCCACTTGGTTAACATCTCTGATAATCCTGGCAATATCCGTCCAGTATGTATCTAACTTAGAGCAATCCCAGAACATATGTACCAGAGAGGCATTCTCAGCCCTGCAGCGAGGGCAACAGGAGTCAGGGCGAAGACCAATTTTATAGAGGAAGGCAGGGGTCCTATAGACCCTATGTAATAGATACAGCTGAGACAAGCGCTGCGCTTCATTAAGAGTCAGGCTGGGTATTAAGGCTAAGGTATCATTCCATTGCTCTTGGGAGATAACACCCAGATCTCTTTCCCATTTATCTTTAACCGGAAGGGATCCACCAGGAGTAACCCCCCCATGCAATTGGTGATATAGTAATGAAATCACCCCTTTTGTGCTCCCAGGGCTCAATAATTGTTGCATTAAGAATGGGGTAGATGAAACTAATCCACTTCCCGAAAATTGTGCCTGATACGCATGTCTCATCTGTAAATATTGGTAAAATGCCGTGTTTGGGAGGTTAAATTCTTCCTTCAAACAAGCAAAGGTCTTCAATATGCCTCCGTCCTGTATGTGCTGTAGGCAGCGAACACCCCTCTTTTCCCATGGAGAGAAACCCTAAGCTGGCTAAGTGTACATCTATACACATGACAGCTGCTCATATATAGAGATATAGCAGAGCTGAGTGTGCTGGGACAGCTGTCATATAGAGAGATAGCAGTGCTGGGTGTGTTGGGGCAGCTGTCATGTGTATAGATGTACACTTAGCCAGCTATAACAGTAGAAGTCTCATATTTTTTCAATCAGTTGCAATGCCCCCTTTATGGCTGTGAGGGTAAATGCTTTGCCTCTGACACACTGATACATTGGAGGTTGTGGGTTTGAATCCCAGACACATCAGGAGACTTTAGGAAGACAGTAAGATTAGATCACATTAGCGAGGGGGCTGCTGCTGTGAAGGGGCCCTGAACATTAAGACAAGAATCGATATTTAACTAACTTAAAAATAAACTGTCACACACGCTGCCGGGGTGTCGGGCCCCGAAGCAGCTGCTTCCCCGGTAGTTACGCCACTGAAATTGAGATAGCGTGGGAGTATCTCCAACTCCCTGTATCTTTCCAATTTCCACCATATGAAAGGGGAATTGTGTCCCGATAAGAAAGATATTATCCCGGCGCCCATAACCTGTCCCCAGCCTTTTAAGTGCTGCAACTGCGCAGCCATAAAATAATGCCATGGGCTCGGAATAGCAAGTCCTCCCTCATCCTTGCTTTTCTGGAGAGTTTCTAATCTGATCCTAGGCATCTTTTTTTCCAAATAAGGGAGAGAAAGAGACCCTGAATTTTGTAAAACACTCTCTGGGTAATCCAAACAGGGGAGCTGTGGAGAACATACAACAGTTGAGGCATCAGGATCATTTTAATCAAATTGCAGCGTCCCACTACAGACATAGGAAGTTTAGACCAGGTCATTACCTTTTCTGCAAATTTACTGATCAGGGGGTCTATATTGACCTTAACGTAATCTGTAACCCTTGGCGTGATCGTCACCCCTAGATATTTAAAGCTGTCCACTATCTGCAGCGGGATCTGTGACCTATCCAACTGAGGGGGGAGAGGATCAAGTGGCAGAATCACAGACTTGCTCCAATTAATACGCAGACCCGACCACTCGCCGAATGCCGTAACATGGCTCATCACCGGTTGGAGGGAACGGGCCACCAATGAATTTAATTCTGGGGAGGGAGGGGGGGCCGCACTGGCCACCAATGAATTTAAAACTGGGGAGGGGGGTCTGGCCCCTGCTGCCTGGCAGCACCTGATCTCTTACAGGGGGCTATGATACGCACAATTAAAACCTCAGGTGCGGCACCTGAGGGGTTAATTGTGCGGATCACAGCCCCCTGTAAGAGATCGGGTGCTGCCAGGCAGCAGGGGGCAGTTATGTACACAGTTCTTAGTATATTCTAACTTGAAGCGTCCCCATCACTATGGGAACGCCTCTGTGTTAGAATATACTGTCGGATCTGAGTTTTCACGATCTAACTCAAATCCGATGGTATATTCTAACATAGAGGCGTTCCCATGGTGATGGGGACGCTTCAAGTTAAAATATAACATCGGATTGGAGAAAACTCCAATCCGATGGTATATTAATAGGGACTCCTGACTTTACATTGAAAGTCAATGGGGGACGGATCCGTTTGCAATTGCACCATATTGTGTCAACGTCAAACGGATCCGTCCCCATTGACTTGCATTGTAAGTGAGGACGGATCCGTTTGACTCCGCATGGCCAGGCGGACACAAAAACGCTGCAAGCTGCGTTTTAGTGTCCGCCTCCAGAGCGGAATGGAGGCAGAACAGATGCATTCTGAACGGATCCTTATCCATTCAGAATGCATTGGGGATGAACGGACCCGTTCGGGGCCGCTTGTGAGAGTCCTCAAACGGATCTCACAAGCGGAACCCCAAACGCAAGTGTGAAAGTAGCCTAATTTATCAAACTGGTGTAAAGTAGAACTGGGTTAGTTACCCATAGCAACAGATTTCACCTTTCATTTTTCACAGCTCCTTTGATTCTGATTGATTGCTATGGGCACCTAAGCCAGTTGTACTTTACACCAGTTTGATAAATGACCCCAATTATGAGAAATCTAACGTATCTGTGTAAGGCCTCCTGCACACGGATGTTTTTTTCCCCGTTTACTGGCCGTTTTTTGCGTTCCGTATACGGAACCATTCGTTTCAATGGTTCCGCAAAAAAAATGGAATGTACTCCGTATGCATTCCGTTTCCGTATTTCCGTTTTTCCGTTCCGTTTTAACATAGAACATGTCCTATTATTGCCCGCAAATCACGTTCCGTGGCTCCATTCAAGTCAATGGGTCCGCAAAAAAACTGAACACATACGGAAATGCATCCGCATGTCTTCTGTTTCCGTTCCGTTTTTTGCTGAACCATCTATTGAAAATGTTATGCCCAGCCCAATTTTATCTATGTAATTACTGTATACTGTATATGCCATACGGAAAAACGGAACGGAAAAACGGAACGGAAAAACGGAACCACAACGGAAACAAAAAACGGAACAACGGATCCGTGAAAAACGGACTGCAAAACACTGAAAAAGCCATACGGTCGTGTGCAATAGGCCTAACAAACTCTGTGGAGACGAGATGCGGCTGAAAGAATTAGTCATGGCGGTCTGGGTCTAACGGAGGAGAAGAGGAAAGAGAAGATCTACATGACAGGAGATGTCACTGGATGTAACAGGTATGTGATGTTGTATTCTCCTATATGTAGAGCTGGCTCACTAATGTGACCTGTGTATCATCTTCTCCACCAAGTCTTTTTTTTATCATAATCGTATGTATTTTTAATTTGGCAACTAAAATTTTAATTTGTCACCTGCAGTCCTATGTAACAGCCCAGATAACAGTGATAACTTTCTGTGCGCAGATAATGTAGTAGATGTTCCATGCAGTCCTATGTAACACCCCACATAACACAATAGTTCACTGTGTTATGTGGGGTGTTACATAGGACTGCAGGTAACATCTATGAAATCTGTACTCAGAGAGTTATGAGATGGTGGGGGTCTAACTCCTGGCACCCCCACCAATCAGCTGTTTGAGGAGACCGCGATGTTAAAGTGAGCGCCGTAGCCTCTTTGCTCATTACCAACCACAGCACTGTCCATTTGATAGCACTGTGCTTGGTAATACAGATCAGACCCAATCACTCAGATGAGACAGAGCTGCACCTAGACCACGTGAACGATGTCATATGGCCTAGGAAAGACTTTCCCATGTACTCATCCTGAAACATAAGTGGTTGGGCATCGGTGCACTCAATCTCTTCCACTTCTGGGGCAGGGCTATATGGATGGCCCTGGGAAACCCTGCTAGCAGAATCATCAAAAAGCAGAAGAGACTGCTGCATGACTTGGGGCTCAGACTGCTTGGCTGATTTGCAAGGGGTGAGGTGAAAGACAGATGGCCATGGGCTGCAGGTGCCAACTCTGATCTTCTAGCAAGGGACTGGGTGGAAGACAATGTGAAGGAAAATGGAGGCACTGTCAGTCACCCAATCTACTATCGCCTGTACTTGTTCTGGCCTCACCATTTGTAGAGCCGCATTAGGCCCTACCAAATAACGCTGAAGGTTCTGTCGCCTACTCACACCTGAAGAAGATGTTTCACTTGTGCGTGTAGCTGGCACAGATCAACCACGTCCTCTCCCTGCAACAGGAGCTCCACAAACACCAGCAACACCATGATCGGGGCCACGTCCATTATTTGACGCTCTTCTCATTCTTTGCATTCACCCACCAAACTAACAGATGGTTTATGTCAGGCAACAATGTACCCGCCAATAGTGAACAATTAAGTTCACTGACAGTAAGGCAGTGCCGGTGTCATAAAGAGGAAACATTTCTTGAGGTCACACAACAGTGTGACAGGCAAATTTTATACAATTACTTCACGGTCACAATTTTTTAAAATTTGTCAACCAACAATGTAACAGCAGTAATGACTGGTTGTATTGGATTGTCAGAAATGCAGCAAAGGCCCCAAATGTAGTATCTAGCACAAAATGGGTGTTTTAAAAAACAAACAAAATATAACTGCAGTATTTAACGCTTGTATTGGACTGTCACAAATGCAGCAAAGGCCCCAAATGTAGTATCTTGCACAAAATGGGTGTTTTTTTTAAACCAGAATATAACAGCAGTATTTGACGCTTGTATTGCACTGTCAAAAATGCAGCAAAGGCCCCAAATGTAGTATCTAGGACAAAATGTTTTTTTTTTTAAACGAGAATATAACAGCAGTATTTAACGCTTGTATTTGACTGTCAGAAATGCAGCAAAGGCCCCAAATATAGTATCTAGGACAAAATTTTTTTTTTTTTTAAACGAGAATATAACAGCAGTATTTAATGCTTGTATTGGACTGTCACAAATGCAGCAAAGGCCGCAAAGGTACATTATGGAAAAAAAATAAGATTTTTTCACCCACAGTTAAACAGATAGATTTACTGATTCTATTTCACTATCAGATTTGCAGGCCGCAAAGGTACTTTATGGGGAAAAAAACATGATTTTTTTCACCCACAATTAAACAGATTTAACTGATTTTCTTTCACTATCACAAATTTTAGCAAATTTTTTTTTAATTTGTCCCAACAGAATCTAACAGATGGATTTACTTGGATTGTACTTTACAGAAAAAAAAAATTAATATGTCCCCCCCTGGGTCCCTGAACTCACAGACGGATTCCCTATATTATTTTCCCTTCCCATGGCACATATGCAGTGCAGGTACACTTAAAAAAATGGGTATATGTTGCCCACTGAACTAAAAGAACGGGGTTAAATTATTGTCCCTGGCACATATGCAGTGCTGGTGCACTGAACTTGCACAAAATGGCAGCCGATGCCCACCTAACTAACAGACGGATAAAACGTATTTTTTTGTGTCAATGGGCTCAGGGCAGGGTACAAAAATGTTACACTGCACCCATAAAACAAAATCTCTGTAGATCGCTGAGTTAATAACAAAAAGTTGTGATGTGATATCAGATAGATTCTTTCCTATTCTCTCCCTCACAGCAGCAGCATCCTATCCATACACTAGTAAAAGCAGAGTGACCTGCAGCGCTACGGGACTCCTGCTTATATAGAGGCTGGGTCACATTCTGCACTGGCCAATCACAACCATGCCATTAATAGGCATGGCTGTGATGGCTTCTAAGGGCATACGAGTTAAACGCTTGTTGATTGGCTGCCCTGCAGCCTTTTAAAAAGCACCATTAAATCACCGAACCCAAACTTTTACTGAAATGTTCGGGTTCGGGTCCAGGTCCAAAAATCCAAAAGTTCAGTACGAACTTTAACCTTTAGCATTTATCAAAACTTGCATTCTCCCATAGACAGATATTAGTGTCACAATTGCTTTTTTAGCTTCTGTATGAAAACAGCAAAGAAGGCACAGGGGCACTTATCAATGAAATCATTGATTGTATTAATTAATAGTATCCCTGCAGGAAACTTATGAAGCTCACAGGCTGGCCTTGCTAACAAGCCTTTGCACAGCCTGAGAGAAGGCTAACAAGGATCGCTGAATGCAGGGGGGAGATCAAAGCAAGTACTAATTGGCTAGAGATCCAGGCTGCTCCTGATTTGCTGAATTGTGTTAACTTTATTAATAAAAAATTATATTTACTTTTGGCTGCAAAGAGTGAGATTATATAACTAATGAGCCAGGAATTCACAGAACTAATACCCACTGCTCAAATGTTTTTTTCCCCCACTTATTTTGAAACATTTTACCAATATTTTTATCATTTAATTCCTGAACTTGGATAATCAATGTATTATGTTACATCTTTATAATTAGTACGGTATCGACTGTAGCCATGACGGGGGTACTGGTTATGTTCACTCGACCCTTCCCCCCATTAACCCTAACTCACCCACCCCCTTACATTCCTAAGTTCCCACCTTAATTCAATAATGACACAGACACCACATTTTGGATTAATATGGCCACAGCAGCCTTTTATTAACAAACATCCAAAAATAACCTTTTTTTAATACTAACATTATTAACCTGTACCAAATGTTCAGTCACCGAGGGGGAGGTCCTTGAAGCCCCAAAACCACTGAATAATCATATCGGGGTGAGCCAACTTACCTCCAGCCGTTGATCGCTGGCTCGGAGGCACCCCTGCCGGCTCACCCCAACAATTCAGCCACAGCCGCCCACCAACCAATGGGAGTCCAGCCCCCACCGTGGGGCCCTCCCATCCTCATCACCTGATAAACTCACAAACTCCAAGGACCTACCACCGCCCATGCCGCCGTGACAACTACCCCCAGCATGCCCCCCAATGCAACCCTCAAAGTTGCACGTCCCCAACTGTACCCAGCAAACCCAATGCTCCCTTTCTTTCCTTTATTTTTTTTTTTTTTAGACCACTGTAGCCACCTGCCACAAAAGAAGGGGAGGGTGGGTGGGAGTTGTTTCTCCTCACAAAATGGCCCCTCTTACCGGGCACACTCCTCTCATAAACCCCATAACTCCTCCCCAATCCCCTACAAATCCACCAATCCCCACCCTGGGTCTCCTTAAACCACCCCCGTCATGGTTGCCTCCCCCTAAGGCTATAGCCCTCAGTCCGGCTTTACTTGACGGGGGTACTGGTTATGTTCACTCGACGCTTCCCCCCATTAACCCTAACTCACCCACCCCCTTACATTCCTAAGTTCCCACCTTAATTCAATAATGACACAGACACCACATTTTGGATTAATATGGCCACATCAGCCTTTTATTAACAAACACACAAAAATAACCTTTTCTTAATACTAACATTATTAACCTGTACCAAATGTTCAGTCACCGAGGGGGAGGTCCTTAAAGCCCCAAAACCACTGAATAACCATATTGGGGTGAGCCAACTTACCTCCAGCCGTTGACCACTGGCTCGGAGGCACTCCTGCCTGCTCACCCCAACAATTCAGCCACAGCCGCCCACCAACCAATGGGAGTCCAGCCCCCACCGTGGGGCCCTCCCATCCTCATCACCTGATAAACTCACCAACTCCAAGAACCTCCCACCGCTCCAGACGCACCGGCTTGACACCTTAAGCCTGTGCATCCCTCCACACACGCACAGCAATCTCCATTCCTTCCTGCAATGCTAAGCACCACATGTCCAAACCCAGAGCATTGAGATGTACCCCGTCACTACGCCAAAACCCCCCAACCCCTTTCTCAAGCTCCCTGTGTCGAATCAACAAGGTCCCATTCCTAGACATAACCCTGCTAATGGCCCTATTAACTTTCACTCTGGCCTTGTTGATACCGTCAACTGAACGTGCCCCTCGCCGCACCGTTCTCGGAACGATGTCTGACCAAACCGTTACCATTTTTGGAAACATCGCCCATAACCGCAGCAAGTCAAATTTCATGTCCCGTACTAGCTTCCTAAACGGCCGGGCAGCCAAATCATTACCTCCCACATGCAAGACTAATACATCCGGGGCCCTATCTTGCTTGACATACCTGTGAAATTCTGGTAAAACCCCGCTTCATATCATGCCGCGCCGACCTATCCATCTCACCACCGCCACCTCCTGAGCGAAACCAAGCTGCTGACCATCCTCTGCCCTGAGAGCACCCCAAAAAACATATGAGTGCCCTAGAACCCAAATCAATGCTGGCTCCGAACCTGAAATGAGAAAACACAGAAAAATACCAGGAGTAAACGCCACCACCATAGATAAATAAACATATCTGAACAACCGTAAAATCACTCCCCCACCTCACAACCACTCTGGCCGGACATACGAATGGCACCGTACAGATTCCCACCTCCCTATCCTCCTGATAACGTTGTCCCCCAAACCCCATGAGAGAAACGACCCATCCTGATGAACCAACAACGGAGACAACACCGTTCCCACGTCCGGACAATATGCCCTCATGCAACGCACCGGACACATTAAACAGTCAGGGATCTCAAACAACACTACTCTGCGACCTCCCCCTTCCACATCTGTTTTAGATCGTCTAATAACGAATTCTACCCTGTCCGAAAAAACATCAACATTATCTCTCAATAAGCCTCCCACTCTATGAACAGAAAGACAAACTAACTCCCACAACCGCAACGCCCCAAAAAACGGCAACGAGAAAGCCAAGCGAAATAAACGCGCCTCCCTCAGTGAGCTACAGACCCCGTCCAACTGCTCACCTAACTGCAACAGTAATGCGAAAGATACAGGCCGCCGATCATCACCTCCCCCCTTTTCCCGGCGCCAACCCTTCAAAGCCCTCGCTACCAAGAACGACTTAGTTAAATCCATCATCTTTCTGACCCGAAAACCAAATGCTAACCCCACCAGACAATCATTTATTTTCGCGACAGACCAACTCTCATCCCTACAGTGGCCTATAAACAACAGCAGAGCAAACTCCCAATCTCCCTCTCCAGCCCCTAAGCTACCCGTCCACTCCTCCCACCGATGCCAAGCTTTCGAATACAGCTCCCACGTACCAGGCGCCAGTGAAGACCGGATAAGACCCGTCACTGTAACTCCAGCACTTCCCAAAGACAGGTTGGACACTCCAGCCCCACTTCCGCTGGCCCTGGAGCCAGCTGACGGAAACGGTCCCACTGCGAACGAGAGAGAGCATCAGCAATGCAGTTGTCAACCCCAGGCACATGAACCGCCACTACCTATGCGTTAATTGACAAACACTCCAACACCAACTTCTGCAACAGCCGATCTACCAATGACGAAGAGGCCGACAAACCATTAATCGCCTGAACTACCCCCAGGTTGTCGCAGTGGAACCGGATTTTCTTATTCCTAAAAACCCGCCCCCACAACATCCCCGCCACCACTATCGGGAAGAGTTATAACAACGCCAAATTTTTAGGCCAACCCCTCAGAAACCAACTGTCCGGCCACCTCCCTGCACACCATTCCCCCGCACAATAAACCCCAAATCCACAACCCCCCACCGCATCTGAAAACAGGTCAAAATCGAACAAATCCACCATCTCGTCCATGAACAAGGAGCGACCATTATATTTTTCCAGAAATGCACTCCAAACCAACAAGTCATTAGCTGCAAGTACTAGCTTCAAGTACTACATTAAGTACTAGGAAAGAGATATTGCAGGAGACAAGAAGAGATTCCAGAGATACTGCAAGAGATTGGCTTAGAGTCTCCAACTGGCTCATCTGTGTTGTTTTTGCTGATCATTGCTTGAGAAGAGGTAAAGGAATTTGGTCAGCTGTTTGCTATTGTGCGTTTGCTAATGAGCCTAGCTCACTAAGGTGTTACATTTGTTGCTGGGGGAGGAGTTTGGGAAGGAGTGTGTGTATATATAGAGACAGACTCATTAGCTGGCCTAATTCATTAGCTGCAAGTACTAGCTTCAAGTACTACATTAAGTACTAGGAAAGAGATATTGCAGGAGACAAGAAGAGATTCCAGAGATACTGCAAGAGATTGGCTTAGAGTCTCCAACTGGCTCATCTGTGTTGTTTTTGCTGATCATTGCTTGAGAAGAGGTAAAGGAATTTGGTCAGCTGTTTGCTATTGTGCGTTTGCTAATGAGCCTAGCTCACTAAGGTGTTACATTTGTTGCTGGGGGAGGAGTTTGGGAAGGAGTGTGTGTATATATAGAGACAGACTCATTAGCTGGCCTAATTCATTAGCTGCAAGTACTAGCTTCAAGTACTACATTAAGTACTAGGAAAGAGATATTGCAGGAGATAGTCAGGAGGTAGGCTGGAAGGTGGAAACAATACAAAAAGGTAAGATTTGTTTGATTTAAAGTTACAAATTTATTTTTATTTTTTTATTTTTTTCTCCTCTTTAAAATGGCAGACTTGGTTCAGTGCAGGAATTGTTGTGCATTTATTTCATGTTCCACTCTTTGGAGATTCGGATGCTGTCAGATCTGTAGACAGTTCTCCTTACTGCAGCAGGAAATTGCATTTTTGAAAGCTGAAATATTTAAATTATCTGTTAAACAAACTCCAGCTAGGACCGCTGCAATGCCACTGCCACAGAGGACCCCCAGAAATGGCAGATGGGTTACTGTAGGTTCTGAAAGACTTAGAGTGGTGGATAGAAGACATGTCCCACAGTCGGTGGTTCTCCATAATTCATTTGCAGCACTCTCAGAATGTAAGGACAACATGGATATGGACTCAAGCACAGAGGGTGAGAAACCATCGACTCCTATGTCTAATGTATGCAACAAAAAAGATAAAGTGAAGTCTCAAAGGAAGCAGCTGTTGCTGGGTGATTCAATCATAAGAAGTGTGGAGCTTAAAGAAAATGGTTTTGTGAGATGTCTCCCTGGGGCTACTGCTAGAAGAGATAGAAGACGTATTATTAATATTGTTAAGCAAGCAAAGCAGGAAGGGGACGTGGATGTTCTTGTCCATCTAGGGACAAATGACCTGGCTTGCAATGAAGTGTCAGAGGTGAAAAAATCTTTTATCACACTTGGTAATGACGTACAGGATTTTGCATCCACCATTTCATTTTCTGAAGTTCTGCCTGTGCATAATGTTCAGAATGATAGGCAGAGGCGCATAAAGGAGTTCAACATATGGCTTGGTAAATGGTGTCAAGAGCAAGGATTTGGCTTTGTTTCTCATGATAGCTCTACTTGGAATAGAAAGGAACTGTACAAAAAAGATGGCTTGCATCTTTCTCTCAAAGGAACAAATGTACTTAGTGAACAACTCCAAGAATTTGCGAAAGAGTATTTAAACTAGTAAGGGGGGGCAAAAGAGTGAAAATAAAAGAGTCCAATTGCCCCCCGAAACAATGCCAGAACAGGTCAGAAGCACAGAGGTTAAGAAATGATAAGCTCAGAGTCCTGTCTACAAATGCTCGCAGTTTAGGTAAAAAAATCAATGAACTTGGGTCAATAATGGCATCTGAGAATGTAGATTTAGTGGCTGTTACGGAGACATGGTTTAATGAAAGAAATGACTGGGACATAACCATACCAGGGTACTCTTTATACAGAAGAGACAGAGAAGGCAAGAAAGGAGGAGGAGTGGCCCTGTATGTGAAAGATAGCATTAAATCTAACCTAATACAAGTTGGTGAGGCCAACATAGAGTCAGTTTGGGTTACGTTGCAGTTTGCTAACCATGCAGTAACTCGTGTAGGTGTGATATATAGACCACCTGGTCAAGTTAAAGAACTAGATGATCTACTAGTTGAAGAAATAGCTAAAATGACAATGAAAGGAGAAGTTATCATTATGGGAGATTTCAATCTTCCAGATATAAACTGGAAAACCAAAATAGCAAGTTCTACCAGGAGTACAGATATTCTAAATTCCCTACTGGGGTTATCTCTACAACAAGTGGTTGAGGAGCCAACCCGGAGGGAGGCCATTTTGGATTTGGTATTCACAAACGGGGATTCGGTATATGATGTCATTGTAGGCGAAACCTTGGGATCTAGTGATCACCAGTCAGTGTGGTTTAATATAAGAACTGTGAAAGAGTCCCACCACACAAAAACAAAAGTTTTAGATTTTAGAAAAACAGACTTTTCAAAAATGAAATTAGTCATAAATGAGTCCTTATCAGACTGGAACGGATTACATGGAGTCCAGGAGAAATGGGACTACTTAAAAGGTGCATTATTGAAGGCAACAGAAAATTGCATTAGACTTGTCAGTAAAAGCAAAAAAAGGAGGAGACCACTGTGGTACTCAGCAGAAGTGGCCCAAATCATTAAAAATAAAAAGCTAGCATTTTGTAATTATAAAAAAACCCAGAGCAATGAAGATAAGGAAATCTACAAGATTAGGCAGAGAGAGGCCAAGCAAGTTATAAGAACTTCTAAAGCGCAGGCAGAAGAAAAACTAGCTCAGTCTATGAAAAAAGAGGATAAGACATTCTTCAGATATATAAATGAAAAAAGGAAATTAAAACAAGGAATAACTAAATTAAAAACAAAGGACGGAAGGTATGTAGAAGAGAATAAAGGGCTAGCCGACTGCCTTAATGAATACTTCTGTTCAGTTTTTACAAAAGAAAAAGGAGAAGGACCTCCACTAGAAAGAATGACTAATAAATCGTTTGATGCATGTATCTTTACAGAGGAAGATGTTCTAAGTTTGCTGTCTAAGGTGAAGACAAATAAGTCACAGGGGCCTGATGAGATACACCCAAAATTATTAAAAGAGCTTAGTGGTGAGCTGGCAAAACCGTTAACAGATTTATTTAACCAATCATTAGTAACAGGAGTCGTCCCGGAAGATTGGAAATTGGCAAATGTCGTGCCCATTCACAAGAAAGGTAGTAGGGAGGAATCGAGCAACTATAGACCAGTGAGTCTGACATCAATAGTAGGCAAATTAATGGAAACCCTATTAAAGGATAGGATTGTGGAACATCTAAAATCCCATGGATTGCAAGATGAAAAACAACATGGGTTTACTTCAGGGAGATCATGTCAAACAAATCTTATAGATTTTTTTGACTGGGTGAATAAAATAATAGACGGTGGAGGTGCAGTAGACATCGCATATCTAGATTTTAGTAAGGCTTTTGACACTGTCCCACATAGAAGACTTATCAATAAACTGCAGTCATTGAGCATGGACTCCCATATTGTTGAGTGGATTAGGCAGTGGCTGAGTGACAGACAACAGAGGGTTGTAGTCAATGGAGAACATTCAAAACAAGGTCATGTTACCAGTGGGGTTCCACAGGGATCTGTACTGGGACCGATTTTGTTTAATATCTTCATAAGTGATATTGCAAAAGGCCTCGCTGGTAAGGTTTGTCTTTTTGCTGATGACACAAAGATATGTAACAGGGTTGATGTTCCTGGAGGGAAACGCCAAATGGAAAAGGATTTAGGAAAACTAGAAGAATGGTCAGAACTCTGGAAACTGAAATTTAATGTGGATAAGTGCAAGATAATGCACCTGGGGCGTAAAAACCCAAGGGCAGAATATAGAATATTTGACACAGTCCTGACCTCAGTATCTGAGGAAAGGGATTTAGGAGTAATTATTTCAGAAGACTTAAAGGTAGGAAGACAATGTAATAGAGCAGCACGAAATGCCAGCAGAATGCTTGGATGTATAGGGAGAGGTATAAGCAGTAGAAAGAGTGAAGTGCTTATGCCGCTGTACAGAACACTGGTGAGACCTCACTTGGAGTATTGTGCGCAGTACTGGAGGCCATATCTCCAGAAGGATATAGATACTCTAGAGAGAGTTCAGAGAAGAGCTACTAAACTAGTACATGGATTGCAGGATAAAACTTACCAGGAAAGGTTAAAGGACCTTAATATGTATAGCTTGGAAGAAAGAAGAGACAGAGGGGATATGATAGAAACTTTTAAATACATAAAGGGAATCAACTCGGTAAAGGAGGAGAGCATATTTAAAAGAAGAAAAACTACCACAAGAGGACACAGTTTTAAATTAGAGGGGCAAAGGTTTAAAAGTAATATAAGGAAGTATTACTTTACTGAGAGAGTAGTGGATGCATGGAATAGCCTTCCTGCAGAAGTGGTAGCTGCAAATACAGTGAAGGGGTTTAAGCATGCATGGGATAGGCATAAGGCCATCCTTCATATAAGATAGGGCCGGGGGCTATCCATAGTATTCAGTATATTGGGCAGACTAGATGGGCCAAATGGTTCTTATCTGCCGACACATTCTATGTTTCTATAAGTCCCCCTTTAGCTCCCGCCCCAGCCTAATGAAATGATGGGGCGCCTGAATCCCTGCCGTCGCCCCCGCCAACCGTCTGCTGAAAATCCTGCCTATGGGCATAATTCGACACGCAAAATTAAGCTTTCCCAGAAGCGACTGAATTTTTTGCAACCGCCCTGCCCGTGCCACTTCCTGTTTCAAGTCCACTAACTTATCCAGAGGAAGCCTACATTCCATGCGCTCAGAATCAATTTAGTCATAGGGCCACCGTCTTCTCCCTAGCTAAAGGAACCCCAAACAACCCGAACAACCCCTCTAACGTGTGCAACAACACCGAACAAACCCTTGAGTCCGTAGGGCCGACGCAAAGAAAATCGTCCAGGTAGTGGATAACAGAATTGCACCCAGACAAATCCCTAACCGCCCATTCCAAAAATGAACTAAACATCTCAAAATATGCGCAAGACAATGAACAGCCCATCGGTAAACACCGATCCACAAAAAAAAAACATTTAAAAAACAGCCCAATAGGTGCAGACTATCAGGATGTACCGGCAAAAGCCTAAACGCCGCCTCGATATCGGTCTTTGCCATTAGTGCTCCCGGAATTTATTGACCTCCTTGTTTGGGACCACCTCCAACGGGGACACACGCAAATCCAACAAGGGTGGCCCCGCAAAAGAGCCAGCCATCCTACCTAGTCTAACCTCCTTTTCCAACTTCTCCGTAACCACCCCCGGGTGCTCAATTGCCGAATGCAAATTTTATGTAACTAACCTAGCGCCAGACGGAACAAACGGGAAAACCCAACGCAAATCCCTCCCCTAGCATCTCCGCGGCCTTCCTGTCAGGATACCTATCAAGATACGGCTCCATCTTTTACAGACGATCCGACGTCTCCCCCTTTTCCAGACCCCTCCCCGCCTTTTTGCCTGCCGCTCCTAAAACACTGTGCCACCCTGTGCAAGCCCCCGCAGTTGGAGCACTCATGCTTAAACTTGCACTTGGCCCCAAACTTACATCCACCCTCATTGAACAGGAAGCACAGTCCTTTTGCGGATGCTGCCGCAAAACCCGACTGCCCTCCACCCCCGGCCTCCCCCCGAAAGGACTGCCCTGATCTAAACGGTGCCGTCACTTTTAACCACAAGGCAATATCACTAACCGCCGGGGGATAGACCGCCGCGGCCGGGATGCCGTGGGCGGAGGCAAGACAGGCACCTCCGCCGCCCCTCTCAGCAGCTCTTGCACCCGCTCCTGGAGCCATCCCTCGCCACGCTCCGCTGCTGCCGCCCGTAACTCTGCCAGCAAGGCCTCCATCTCCGGCGAGCACAGTTGTTTCTCCAGTTGTTTCTCCTCACAAAATGGCCCCTCTTACCGGCCACACTCCTCTCATAAACCCCATAACTCCTCCCCGATCCCCTACAAATCCACCAATCCCCACCCTGGGTCTCCTTAAACCATCTCCCCCGTCATGGTCGCCTCCCCCTAAGGCTATAGCCCTCAGTCCAGTTTTACTTAACTGCAGTACACTGTAACGTATTCAAGTGAAGGTGTTCACATGCAGTATTTGTTTAAATTTTTTATAAATTATGTCAATTAAAGGGGTTTTCCCATATTTTAATAGTGGTGGCGTATTCTTAGGATAAGTCATCAATATTAGATTGACAGAGGTCCTAAATCCCTTACTCCCCTGATCAGATTCCCTGTAGCAGCTGCATTATCTCTGGGGCTATTCATTCACACAAGAACTACAGCTCCGTCCATTTCTGCAGTGGATAAAGTTGGTTACTGCAGTGAAATAGAGCAGTATTGCAGTAATTAGATCTGCCCACTATAGAAATTGACAGAGCTGTGTAGTAATGATGCTTACTTCCCGCGCCAGAGCTACTGCAGCTGCTGCAGAACAGTTGATCAGTGGAGGTGCAGGGTGCCAGACCCTGCCAATCAGATACTGATGGCCAATTCTGAAGGTAGGCCATCATTATTTACTATTAACCCTTTAACCCACCATGCTGTAAATATATGGCATGGCAAGATGAACATTAGTGCACCATAATATATATTTACGGCATGAAGATGGCATTGGATCAGCGAGTGCCAGCTGTAACATGCAGCTAACACCATGCTACAAAAGCCGAGATCAGTGCTAGCACCAGTTCAAGGATGTTTAATTCCTAAGACTCGGTGGTCAGTAGTGATTGCAGCATCTAAGGGGCTTACAGGGGGAGCTGTCTCCCTCTCTCCATCTACAATGCGATTGCAGGGTCCCGATGGTTTCTATTAGAGATGAGCGAATTTCTTAAAAGTTCGATTTCGTTGATTCGCCGAATTTCACAAAAAAATTTGCTTCATGAAGCAATTTTTTTTGTAAGTAGCAGGTGCAATGGCAGGGAGCTGTGATAGTGCCGCCCCGTCACTGTACCACTCAGATGCCATGTTCATACATGATCGCGGCATCTGAGTGTAAAATTAACAATAAAAAAAACTATTAAATCAAACTTACCGCTTCCATTTTCTTGCAATGGTCCTGCTGCCGCCATCTTGCTTGAAGATCTCGGCCGAAATCCTGTGCGGCGAGAGATTACGTCATCACACAGGCTTGCGTGGTGCCGTTTGAGGTAAGTTTGAATGTATTTTTTTTTTTACTGTTTCAGGTTAAATCGATTAGCTGACAGGAAGCACGAGAAAATTCTGCTTCTAGGCGAATTAAATTTATCCTGAAATTCGGATCGAATTCCACTTCGTGGGATTCGATTCTGTCACGGACGGGGGTAGGGAAGCGTGCACCCCTGACTGCCACCCACGCCTCTGCCCCTACCTACTTGCATGATCCGTCCTAGGTAACTGGGTGCAACTGGACAGCAGTCCCTAACTTAAGTAAGTGGAGGGGAAAACAAGAGACAGGACAAAGAGAACACAAAGCAAGTCAAACCAGCAGAAGTCAAATACCAGGAAGTCAAATTAGTACAAGGGAGCAACAAGAGCGAGTCCAAACATAAGCCGAAAGTCAGTACCAGGAGATCACGACATACAACAGGGGATGAGCAGAACCAAGGTCAAACGAGCAGAGCCGAGGTCAGGATTCAGGAGCACAATGCCAGGAATATAGGAGCGTATGAAGACCTTAATCACAGGCAATCTGTGGCCAGCAGGCTGCCTGTTTAAATAAGGCTGGTGACGTGGCCAGCATGACGTGGCCAGCATCACGTGACTCACAGCAGTCCAACTCAGCCGAGCACCGATTATCATTATCGGCGCTCAACTCCCCTGTTGCTTGCCTGCTGCCATGGAGACGAGGACGCAGGCTACGTCATTGCCCCTCTCCTTGCGCAGGTTGCCGGCGGTGCTGCGAAGGAAGCATGCGCCGCCTGCCCCTCGTTACAGTACCCCCCTTCTACAAGGGGCCACCGGACCCAAAGTCATAGGATTAGGTTTCTCCGGATGAGCCAGATGGAACCTGTTCACCAGTCTGGCATCATGTAACTTACTGATCGGCACCCAAGACCTCTCTTCTGGACCGAAGAGACAAAGCTGAGGCGAAACGCACGTCGAGGTTTTCTGGCGGACCTGTACTGTTTTCTACCCCTAATCATGCCTTGTGGTATGTACTGCCTATATTTATTAGGCTTTTTGTGACTTATTTTATCATATCATTTGTGGCCTCCCTGAATTTTCTGTAGGGGATTTTTCTTTCTTTTTTTTTTACTTTTTTCTTCTTCTCTGTTTTCACTTGTTTTTGTTGTTCTCCTGGTGTCTTATCCTCTGCTCTCTCCATTTTATCATTCTCCCCATCCCATTATTATACTGTATATTAAATAATTTTTTGTTGCCCTTGCTGTACCATTGCTTGGGGTTAACATCATGTATTAGTGTTATTATTCACTCCCTAGCTTTGTATTCTGTATGGGGATATACCTATATTGTGGGACATACATAAGAGGCTGGCCACTATGTGTTATTTATGCTTTATAGTGCACATATCTATATCTTGATTACGCTGGACATGTGTAACATCTGTTTGAGGGTAGTAGCAGCATAGGTTAGGTGATTCTGACACCTTTTATACATCTGTTGTTTCCTCTTCATTCTTACTTTTATATTGTGATATGCTATGTATATGGACTTTTTATGCAATAAAATGGATTTATATTTTTTGACTATTTTGGGCATGTGTCATTGTTTGTGAGTGAACAACATTGTAGGTATATGTTGGTTATTGCAGTTATGCCCTGATTTAATTTTGGTATATTGAGGCCTGTTTTTGTTTTGTCCTTTTAAATCAATATTAGTAAACCAACAGGCCCCAAGCACCTGATTGAACAGGTCTGGAATCAATGGTAAGGAAAAACAGATTTTTAATAGTGATTTTGTTTAATTCCCTATAATCGATACAGGGTCTCAAACCTCCATCCTTTTTCTCCACAAAAAAGAACCCTGCCCCCATAGGTGAAACAGAGGGTCTGATATGACCTTTTAATAAACTTTTTTTGAGATACTCCTTCATAGAGATTCACTCAGGACCGAATAAATTCTAAATACGGCCCTTTGGAAACTTAGATCCTGCAACGCGATTAATAGCACAATCATATGGTCTGTGGGTTGGCAGCTTCTCAATATCAGATGAGGAAAAAACACATCAATAAAGTCACAAATGTGCGGAGGGAGGTTTTTAGATTCAATCTTGATTCCAGCCTGGACAACCGGTAAACAATAGGAAAAACATTTAGGACCCCACTTCTCAACTTTGCCAGTAGCCCAATTAATGACAGGGTTATGAAGTTGAAGCCATGGCATGCCCAAAACCACTTCTACAGGTAAGTTCTCTAATACAAGAAAAGAACAAATTTCGGTGTGACAAACCCCCACAGTAACCTCAAGAGTACAAAATTTGACTGTCCCACCCACCAAAGGAGTAGAGTCAATGGCAACTATGTGGATGGGGTTAGGAAGAGCCAACATGGGTATTCTCATAGAAAGAATTAATTTATAATCAACAAAACTAGAGGCGGTGTCACGAGGGTATCAAGAGCCACGTCTGACTCCGTTATACCCGGGGTCAGGAAGTCGCAGCGGGTGGCTGCGCGCTCTATAGCTAAAGATCATGGTGTTTCTTAGTTATTGTTTTCTGTGTTTGCCTTGCTATCCTTTTTGTCTCTCTCAGGGATCCGTAGCTTCTCCTCCTCAGCTGTTTCGTGTCTGCCACTCCCTACCTCCTTATATTCTCCCCTCACACTTCTCTAGTTGCCAGTTATAGAGCTTCCTGCCTGGACATCTATACTGACCCACTGGAGTGGTTAATCCTGGTTGTTGTTCCTGTGTGCTACCCTCCGGATCCCTGTTGGGCTTATTGTTGTCTCCTGTTGTCACCCACCTGGGATTATATGTTGAGTCTGTGTTGTCTGTCCTCCCCTTGGTGTTTTCCCTTAGAGCTAGTGGTGCGGACTAGTGTTCCCATCGCCCTGTTCACTACCTAGGGCTCAGCTCAGGGAAAGCCAGGGCTTTAGGCACGTGATCGGCGTACGGGTGAGGAACCCGTCTAGGGACGTCAGGGCAGCCAGGTGCCAGCCGCCAGGTGAGTCAGGGGTCACCATCTTCCCTCTCACTTGGGCAGGGCCTTCCTTGTTCCCTCCCTCTGTGTCACGTATGTGATAGCCACGCCGACCGTGATATTATAACTGGCCATTACTTTTTGAGAAAAAAAAAAAATTATATAATTTTTTATTTGTTGTTTTTTTTTCTCTACTTAGAATCCAATATGGATCCTATTGATGCCTTGGCAGAACAGCTTCAAAGCCTGTCTTTGGAGGTGGCAGGATTGAAGGCGTCTGTTCTCCAACAACAGCAGCAAATGCAGCAGACCGCACCCCCAGCGGTTGCTATGGGTAACCAGGTTGTCACTGAACCCAAGGTTGCTCTTCCCGACAGATTTTCTGGGGGAAGGGACAAATTTGCAACGTTCCGTGAGGCCTGCAAATTATATTTTAAGTTGCGCCCTTACTCCTCAGGTCATGAAGAACAGCGGGTTGGGATTGTCATTTCCCTGCTTCAGGGGGATCCGCAATCCTGGGCGTTCTCGTTACCCCCTGGTTCTCAGGCTTTTCGGTCAGTGGAGGGATTTTTTGGGGCTTTGGGTCTCATATATGATGACCCTGACCGAGTCGCCCTGGCTGAGTCAAAGTTACGGAGACTCCTACAGGGAGATCGGTCAGCAGAGGAATATTGCTCAGAGTTCCGTAGGTGGGCTACGGATACTCAGTGGAACGACCCGCCTCTCAGGAGTCAGTTCTGCTCTGGGTTATCTGAAAGGGTTAAGGATGCACTGGGGCTGTATGAGACCCCCCTTTCCCTTGATGCTGTTATGTCCCTCTCTATCAGAATAGATAGACGTCTTAGGGAGAGATCGAAAATTCCGGAGCAATTGGTTACCTCTCCCAAGCAACAGTCAGTCTGTACTGACTTAGATGAGCCTATGCAGCTAGGAGGAACTTCTCGTCAGGTCCGTCCTCCCGAGGTTCGCCGTAGGGGGGGGGCTTGTTTTTTCTGTGGGGGGAGGGGTCATTTCATTAATGTCTGTCCCTCCTTTCTCAAAAACAAAAGACCGTCGGAAAACTACTAACCCCGGGCTGTGCGGAGGATGTCAGCCGGGGGGTATACGTTTCCTCCATACGAACATCTCAATTTGTGTTACCAGCGGTCATTGTTTTTGGTGTTAAGACGGAGTCTATTTCTGTTTTTCTAGACAGTGGAGCAGGGGTAAACTTGATTGATGCCCATTTTGCCCGCACTATGGGTTTGTCTCTCTGTACGCTGCAGAGACCTATTCCCGTATTCGCTATAGATTCTGCTCCTCTGTCTCAGAGAAACCTCACCCACATTGTTCGTAATTTACACCTTCGGGTAGGGGACCACCATAATGAGTGTCTTTCATGTTACGTTCTGGAGGGCCTTCCCTCTCCGGTGGTATTGGGTCTTCCCTGGTTGGTAGCGCACAATCCAGTGGTGGATTGGCAGGCCAGGGAGATATTGGAGTGGAGTGAGCATTGCAGAGAGAATTGCTTAAATAACAATTGCTTAATCGCCTCCATAGCTTCCCTACCTACATTTATTTCGGACTTTGAGGACGTTTTTTCTGAAAAGGGTTGTCAGAAACTACCACCTCATCGTCCTTATGATTGCCCGGTTAACCTGATTCCCGGGGCAAAATTACCCAAGTCCAGGTTGTATAATCTTTCGGGTCCCGAGAGACAAGCCATGAAAGATTATATCTCCGAGAGTCTGGCTAAGGGACACATCAGACCCTCTTCTTCACCCGTGGCTGCAGGGTTTTTCTTTGTTAAAAAGAAAGATGGGGGCCTGCGTCCTTGCTTAGATTTCCGTGAGTTAAACCAGATAACCATCCGTGACCCATACCCTCTTACTCTCATTCCTGACCTTTTTAATCAGATTGCGGGTGCTAAGTGGTTCTCCAAACTTGATCTTAGGGGGGCCTACAATCTGATTCGTATCAGGGAAGGGGATGAGTGGAAGACAGCTTTTAACACCCCTGAGGGGCATTATGAAAATCTTGTTATGCCTTTCGGTCTGACCAATGCCCCTGCTGTCTTCCAACATTTCGTTAATGATATTTTTAGTCATCTCATCGGCAGGTTTGTAGTCATATACCTAGATGATATCTTAATTTATTCGGCTGATCTGAAAACACATGAGGTGCATGTCAGGCAAGTACTGCAGGTCCTACGGACGAATAAATTATATGCGAAAATTGAAAAATGTGTCTTCGCTGTTCAGGAATTACAGTTCCTGGGATATCTATTATCTGCTTCAGGTTTCCGCATGGATCCTGGGAAGGTCCAAGCAATTTTAGATTGGGATCTTCCTGAGAACCTTAAAGCCCTACAACGTTTTTTGGGTTTCGCAAATTTCTATAGAAAATTCATTAAAAATTATTCAGTGATCGTTAAACCCCTTACCGACATGACTAGGAAGGGGACGGATTTTTCCAAATGGTCTGACGCCGCTAAAGATGCATTTTCCTCTCTAAAGGAGAGGTTTACCTCGGCACCTGTTCTAATTCAACCTGATGTCTCCCAGCCTTTTATTGTCGAGGTAGATGCGTCAGAGGTGGGAGTGGGAGCTGTATTGTCTCAGGGTCCGTCTCCTGGCAAATGGCGTCCTTGCGCTTTCTTTTCCAAAAAATTATCTTCTGCAGAGAAGAATTATGATATTGGAAATAGGGAACTGTTGGCGATTAAACTGGCGCTTGAAGAGTGGCGTCACTTCTTAGAGGGAGCAGTCCACCCCGTCATGGTGATTACGGATCACAAGAACCTTCTGTACCTAGAATCGGCTAAACGTCTCACCCCTAGACAAGCTAGGTGGTCGCTATTCTTTACCAGATTTAACTTTGTAATCACCTATCGTCCTGGGGCAAAAAATACCAAGGCAGACGCATTATCTCGTAGTTTCCCTGGAGGGGGTAATGTTTGTGATCCGGTACCTATTTTACAAAGAGGAGTGGTTGTCTCTGCTGTACACTCTGTTCTAGAGGGAAAGGTGTTAGAGGCTCAGGGGGACGCCCCGGCCTCTTGCCCCTCAGAGAAATTGTTTGTACCGTTAAACCTGCGTCTTGAATTATTAAAAGAACATCATAATTCGGCACTTGCTGGACACCCGGGTAGTAAAGCAACCTTGGAGCTTTTATCTCGTCGTTTTTGGTGGCCAAGGTTGCGTCAGGATGTAATGGATTTCGTGTCTACTTGTTCTACTTGTGCACGCGCGAAAGTCTCTCATACACGTCCAGCAGGGTCTTTATTGCCACTTTTCATTCCCAATAGGCCATGGACACATCTGTCTATGGATTTCATCACTGACTTACCGTTGTCGGCGGGTAAAACAGTTATCTTGGTAGTAGTAGACAGGTTTAGCAAAATGGTACACTTTATTGCGTTACCCGCACTTCCTAATGCTAAAACTCTTGCTCAGGTGTTTATCAGTGAAATCGTGAAGCTTCACGGGGTCCCTTCCGATGTGGTTTCGGATCGGGGAACCCAGTTTATTTCTAAGTTTTGGAAAGCTTTTTGTTCCCGTTTGGGGGTTCACTTGTCCTTTTCCTCAGCTTTCCATCCTCAGTCGAATGGACAGACTGAGCGTACCAACCAAAACCTAGAAACATATTTAAGGTGTTTTGTGTCTGAAAACCAAGAGTTGTGGTCATCATACTTACCGTTAGCTGAGTTTGCCATAAATAATCATTATCAGGAGTCCACCGGCAAGTCACCATTCCTTGGTGCATACGGTTTTCATCCCCAATTTTGTACTTTCAAAGAGGGGGGGTCTTCTGGGGTTCCCGAAGAGGAAAGGTTTTCTTCATCTCTTTCATCGGTATGGCAGAAGGTGCAAGTTAACTTGAAAAAGATGAGTGGTAAATATAAATGCATGGCCGATAAGAAACGGTCGCCAGGTCCGGACCTAGGAGTGAATGACTATGTGTGGTTGTCTACTAGAAATATTAAGTTGAAGGTTCCTTCTTGGAAACTGGGTCCTAGGTTCATTGGTCCCTATAAAATAGTAACCATCATTAACCCTGTGGCTTTTCGCCTGGAGCTACCTCAGACTTTTAAGATCCATAACGTCTTCCATAAATCGTTACTCAAGAAGTATGTTCCACCTCTAGAACCATCGCCGCTGCCACCTCCTCCTGTTATTGTGGATGGTAATCTGGAGTTTCAAATAGCCAGAATTGTTGATTCTCGTTGGGTCCGCCGCTCTCTTCAGTATCTTGTGCATTGGAGGGGTTACGGTCCCGAGGAAAGAATGTGGGTTCCAGCGTCAGAGGTAAACGCCAACAGGTTAATTCAGACTTTCCATGCCTCTCATACGGAGAGACCTGGTCCTGAGTGTCCGGAGGCCCCTCGTGAAAGGGAGGGTACTGTCACGAGGGTATCAAGAGCCACGTCTGACTCCGTTATACCCGGGGTCAGGAAGTCGCAGCGGGTGGCTGCGCGCTCTATAGCTAAAGATCATGGTGTTTCTTAGTTATTGTTTTCTGTGTTTGCCTTGCTATCCTTTTTGTCTCTCTCAGGGATCCGTAGCTTCTCCTCCTCAGCTGTTTCGTGTCTGCCACTCCCTACCTCCTTATATTCTCCCCTCACACTTCTCTAGTTGCCAGTTATAGAGCTTCCTGCCTGGACATCTATACTGACCCACTGGAGTGGTTAATCCTGGTTGTTGTTCCTGTGTGCTACCCTCCGGATCCCTGTTGGGCTTATTGTTGTCTCCTGTTGTCACCCACCTGGGATTATATGTTGAGTCTGTGTTGTCTGTCCTCCCCTTGGTGTTTTCCCTTAGAGCTAGTGGTGCGGACTAGTGTTCCCATCGCCCTGTTCACTACCTAGGGCTCAGCTCAGGGAAAGCCAGGGCTTTAGGCACGTGATCGGCGTACGGGTGAGGAACCCGTCTAGGGACGTCAGGGCAGCCAGGTGCCAGCCGCCAGGTGAGTCAGGGGTCACCATCTTCCCTCTCACTTGGGCAGGGCCTTCCTTGTTCCCTCCCTCTGTGTCACGTATGTGATAGCCACGCCGACCGTGATAGGCGGAACCCAAGTCAATAAAGGCCTCCCCAGTACCCTTACTGGAACCAAAAGAAATCATCGCTGGTACTAATAGTTATTTCTTTACCACCTCTGGAAGTACCTTATCCTTGGAAACATCTGGTTTGGGTGACCTTCCAGAAGGAGGGACCTTGGGGCAATGTCGTACCCAATGGCCGAAGTTGCCACAATATAAACATGTACCGCGCTGGCGACGTTGGTCTCTCCTCATCATGCCAAGTTGCATGGGCTCATCCAAAAGAGTTTCCGCCTGGACCCCCACAGGAAAGGAGTCAGGTTTTGGTCGTAGCCTGTGGAAAGAACAGATGCTCCCACTGACGTTCCCTAATGCATCTGTCCAGTCTCACAGCAAGTCATAATTTGTTCTAACTGTGTCAGGACAGGGGTAGCTAAGTAGCATGTCTTTAAGACTTTCAGAGATTCCTGCCCTGAACTGACATTTCAGAGCGGGCTCATTCCAGCCCAAGGGAGCACACCACTTCCAAAATTGAGTGCAATATTCCTCTACAGGTCGGTTTCCCTGGGTGAGGGATTACAACTGGGACTCAGCCACGGTCGCCCTATCCGGTTCATCATAGAGGATACCCAGACCCTGAAAAAATGCTTCAACATACATAAGACACGGGGTGCCAGTGGGCAGGGAGTATGCCCATTTCTGTGGGTCACCTTGTAACAGAGAGATAACAATCCCCACTTTTTGCTGTTCGGATCCAGAAGAATAGGGGCGTAAACGGAAGTACAACTTACAGCTCTCCCTAAATGCAAGGAAACATCTGCGGTTCCCCAAAAACTGATCCGGCAACTTAACATGGGGTTCCATGTGCTGTACGGAAGGAACCCGGTACAGGTAGGGTCTGAGCAGATTCCTGTTGCTGTAATCTTTCCCCTAACTCCTGTATAATTTTGCGCAAGGTTATGGACCTGATCAGTGAGCACTCGCATCAGGTCCATAATGTAGGTGGGCCTGTGATTCTGTCACGGACGGGGGTAGGGAAGCGTGCACCCGTGACTGCCACCCATGCCTCTGCCCCTACCTACTTGCATGATCTGTCCTAGGTAACAGGGCACAACTGGACAGCAGTCCCTAACTTAAGTAAGTGCAGGGGAAAACAAGAGACAGGACAAACAGAACACAAAGCAAGTCAAACTAGCCAAAGTCAAATAACAGGAAGTCAAATCAGTGCAAGGGAGCAACAAGAGTGAGTCCAAACACAAGACGGAAGTCAGTACCAGGAGATCACGACAAACAGGGGATGAGCAGAAGCGAGGTCAAACGAGCAGAGCCGAGGTCAGGATTCAGGAACACAATGCAAGGAATAGAGGAGCGTATGAAGACCTTAATCACAGGCAATCTGTGGCCAGCAGGCTGCCTGTTTAACCACCTCCGGACCGCCTAACGCAGGATCGCGTTCCGGAGGTGGCAGCGCTGCGCACAGTCACGCATATACGCGTCATCTCGCGAGACGCGAGATTTCCTGTGAACGCGCGCACACAGGCGCGCGCGCTCACAGGAACGGAAGGTAAGAGAGTGGATCTCCAGCCTGCCAGCGGCGATCGTTCGCTGGCAGGCTGGAGATGTGTTTTTTTTAACCCCTAACAGGTATATTAGACGCTGTTTTGATAACAGCGTCTAATATACCTGCTACCTGGTCCTCTGGTGGTCCCCTATGTTTGGATCGACCACCAGAGGACACAGGTAGCTCAGTAAAGTAGCACCAAGCACCACTACACTACACTACACCCCCCCCATCACTTATTAACCCTTTATTAGCCCCTGATCACCCCTGATCACCCCATATAGACTCCCTGATCACCCCCCTGTCATTGATTACACCCCTGTCATTGATCAACCCCCTGTAAAGCTCCATTCAGATGTCCGCATGATTTTTACGGATCCACTGATAGATGGATCGGATCCGCAAAACGCATACGGACGTCTGAATGAAGCCTTACAGGGGCGTGATCAATGACTGTGGTTATCACCCCATATAGACTCCCTGATCACCCCCCTGTCATTGATTACACCCCTGTCATTGATCACCCCCCTGTAAAGCTCCATTCAGATGTCCGCATGATTTTTACGGATCCACTGATAGATGGATCGGATCCGCAAAACACATACAGGCGTCTCCCTGGAGCCTTCCAGGGGGGGTGATCACCCCATATAGACTCCCTGATCACCCCCCTGTCATTGATCACCCCCCCGCCTTGTCATGCTGCATTCAGATGTCCGTATGATTTTTACGGATCCACGGATACATGGATCGGATCCGCAAAACACATACGGACATCTGAATGTAGCCTTACAGGGGGGTGATCAATGACAGGGGGGTGATCACCCCATATAGACTCTCTGATCACCCCCCTGTCATTGATCACCCCCCCTGTCATTGATCACCCCCCCCTGTCATTGATCACCCTCTGTAAGGCTCCATTCAGACATTTTTTTGGCCCAAGTTAGCGGAATTATATTTTTTTTTTCTTACAAAGTCACATATTCCACTAACTTGTGTCAAAAAATAAAATCTCACATGAACTCACCATACCCCTCACGGAATCCAAATGCGTAAAATTTTTTAGACATTTATATTCCAGACTTCTTCTCACGCTTTAGGGCCCCTAGAGTGCCAGGGCAGTATAAATACCCCACATGTGACCCCATTTCGGAAAGAAGACACCCCCAGGTATTCCGTGAGGGGCATATTGAGTCCATGAAAGAATGAAATTTTCGTCCCAAGTTAGCGGAACGGGAGACTTTGTGAGAAAAAAAAAAAAATATCAATTTCCGCTAACTTGTGCCAAAAAAAATTTTTTTTGATGAACTCGCCATTCCCCTCATTGAATACCTTGGGGTGTCTTCTTTCCAAAATGGGGTCACATGTGGGGTATTTATACTGCCCTGGCATTCTAGGGGCCCCAAAGCGTGAGAAGAAGTCTGGTATCCAAATGTCTAAAAATGCCCTCCTAAAAGGAATTTGGGCACCTTTGCGCATCTAGGCTGCAAAAAAGTGTCACACATCTGGTATCGCCGTACTCAGGAGAAGTTGAGGAATGTGTTTTGGGGTGTCATTTTACATATACCCATGCTGGGTGAGAGAAATATCTTGGTCAAATGCCAACTTTGTATAAAAAAATGGGAAAAGTTGTCTTTTGCCAAGATATTTCTCTCACCCAGCATGGGTATATGTAAAATGACACCCCAAAACACATTCCCCAACTTCTCCTGAATACGGCGATACCACATGTGTGACACTTTTTTGCAGCCTAGGTGGGC
Source organism: Bufo bufo (assembly GCF_905171765.1). Lineage (NCBI taxonomy): Eukaryota > Metazoa > Chordata > Amphibia > Anura > Bufonidae > Bufo > Bufo bufo. The sequence goes on along the minus strand of NC_053389.1, from coordinate 598,773,781 downwards.
AAAGGGGCCCATATTCCAAAGAGCACCTTTAGGATTTCACAGGTCATTTACCTACTTACCACACATTAGGGCCCCTGGAAAATGCCAGGGCAGTATAACTACCCCACAAGTGACCCCATTTTGAAAAGAAGACACCCCAAGGTATTCCGTGAGGGGCATGGCGAGTTCCTAGAATTTTTTATTTTTTGTCACAAGTTAGTGGAAAATGATGATTTTTATTTTTTATTTTTTTTTCATACAAAGTCTCATATTCCACTAACTTGTGACAAAAAATAAAAACTTCCATGAACTCACTATTCCCATCAGCGAATACCTTGGGGTGTCTTCTTTCCAAAATGGGGTCACTTGTGGGGTAGTTATACTGCCCTGGCATTCTAGGGGCCCAAATGTGTGGTAAGGAGTTTGAAATCAAATTCTGTAAAAAATGACCAGTGAAATCCGAAAGGTGCTCTTTGGAATATGGGCCCCTTTGCCCACCTAGGCTGCAAAAAAGTGTCACACATCTGGTATCTCCGTACTCAGGAGAAGTTGGGGAATGTGTTTTGGGGTGTCATTTTACATATACCCATGCTGGGTGAGAGAAATATCTTGGCAAATGACAACTTTTCCCATTTTTTTATACAAAGTTGGCATTTGACCAAGATATTTATCTCACCCAGCATGGGTATATGTAAAAAGACACCCCAAAACACATTCCTCAACTTCTCCTGAATACAGAGATACCAGATGTGTGACACTTTTTTGCAGCCTAGGTGGGCAAAGGGGCCCATATTCCAAAGAGCACCTTTCGGATTTCACTGGTCATTTTCTACAGAATTTGCTTTCAAACTCCTTACCTCACATTTGGGCCCCTAGAATGCCAGGGCAGTATAACTACCCCACAAGTGACCCCATTTTGGAAAGAAGACACCCCAAGGTATTCCGTGATGGGCATGGCGAGTTCCTAGAATTTTTTATTTTTTGTCACAAGTTAGTGGAAAATGATGATTTTTTTTTTTTTTCATACAAAGTCTCATATTCCACTAACTTGTGACAAAAAATAAAAAGTTCTATGAACTCACTATGCCCATCAGCAAATACCTTGGGGTCTCTTCTTTCCAAAATGGGGTCACTTGTGGGGTTGTTATACTGCCCTGGCATTCTAGGGGCCCAAATGTGTGGTAAGGAGTTTGAAATCAAATTCTGTAAAAAATGACCAGGGAAATCCGAAAGGTGCTCTTTGGAATATGGGCCCCTTTGCCCACCTAGGCTGCAAAAAAGTGTCACACATGTGGTATCTCCGTACTCAGGAGAAGTTGGGGAATGTGTTTTGGGGTGTCATTTTACATATACCCATGCTGGGTGAGAGAAATATCTTGGCAAAAGACAACTTTTCCCATTTTTTTATACAAAGTTGGCATTTGACCAAGATTTTTATCTCACCCAGCATGGGTATATGTAAAAAGACACCCCAAAACACATTCCTCAACTTCTCCTGAATACAGAGATACCAGATGTGTGACACTTTTTTGCAGCCTAGGTGGGCAAAGGGGCCCATATTCCAAAGAGCACCTTTCGGATTTCACTGGTCATTTTTTACAGAATTTGATTTCAAACTCCTTACCACACATTTGGGCCCCTAGAATGCCAGGGCAGTATAACTACCCCACAAGTGACCCCATTTTGGAAAGAAGAGACCCCAAGGTATTTCGTGATGGGCATAGTGAGTTCATAGAACTTTTTATTTTTTGTCACAAGTTAGTGGAATATGAGACTTTGTAAGAAAAAATAAAATAAAATAAAAAATCATCATTTTCCGCTAACTTGTGACAAAAAATAAAAAGTTCTATGAACTCACTATGCCCATCAGCGAATACCTTAGGGTGTGTACTTTCCGAAATGGGGTCATTTGTGGGGTGTTTGTACTGTCTGGGCATTGTAGAACCTCAGGAAACATGACAGGTGCTCAGAAAGTCAGAGCTGCTTCAAAAAGCGGAAATTCACATTTTTGTACCATAGTTTGTAAACGCTATAACTTTTACCCAAACCATTTTTTTTTTTACCCAAACATTTTTTTTTTTATCAAAGACATGTAGAACAATAAATTTAGAGCAAAATTTATATATGGATCTCGTTTTTTTTGCAAAATTTTACAACTGAAGTGAAAAATATCATTTTTTTGCAAAAAAATCGTTAAATTTCGATTAATAACAAAAAAAGTTAAAATGTCAGCAGCAATAAAATACCACCAAATGAAAGCTCTATTAGTGAGAAGAAAAGGAGGTAAAATTCATTTGGGTGGTAAGTTGCATGACCGAGCAATAAACGGTGAAAGTAGTGTAGGTCAGAAGTGTAAAAAGTGGCCTGGTCTTTCAGGGTGTTTAAGCACTGGGGGCTGAGGTGGTTAAATAGGCCTGGCTGGTAAGTGTGTCTGCTCATTTGCATATTATAAAAGTTATTTTTTCTCAATAACGGTGGCACACAGTGAGATGGCACTAATATAGTTATGTTCATGAGACATTAGTAAATCACTAATGTCAGGTTAATAACCATTTTCCTGCTGACAGAAACCCTTTAACAAGCTCTGTCTCTAATACTACCATATGTAAAGAAGCTATCCTATAAGTCTCAACCTTTTGAACAGGCCTTGACACATGACTTGGACAATAATTAAGCCAGCATCTCACAAACACCTGCTGAGTCAAAACCATCACTACATCCTCAACTGAACTCCTTCGGTGAGGGTACAGTTTCAAATATTGGTTTATTTCTTGGGGTTTCCACTGTACTGGTACCTCCAGGGTGTTGCAAGTTTGACATGGCACCCAAACCTATTCAAATAAACTCTGGGTTCCAAAAGTGCTTCCTCCCTTCTGAGCCTTGCTGTGTGCCCAAAAGGCAGATTACAACGATAGATAGGGTATTGTCATACTTGGAAGAAATGATGTGACAATTTGGCATTCTTTTTTTCCTGTTATCCATTGTAAAAATGAAAAAAAAAAAAAAAAAAATGAGCTAAAACTACATATTATTGTTAACATATAACTTTTGATTTTGATGTCCAAGTCCTAATAAATTCTATAAAACACTGGGGTTTAAAATGCTCACTGCATGCCTATATTATTTCCTTGAGAGATTTAGTTTATAAAACGGGACATTTTTGGGGTGTTTCTTATGTTTAGAACATCAAAACCACTGCAACCTGAAATTGTAACTGTACAACTTCCTCAAAATTCACAAGGTGCTCCTTCAATTATGAAGCTGTTTTTTTAGTCAAGTAATACTTTAGGGCCATGTAGGGTATATTTAAAAAAACTGGAGAATGAGGGTGATAAATGTGTAGTATTAGTTCTATTTTTATCACCTGTTGTGTTAAAAAAATTCTAAAAATTTAAAATCTGCAAGAAAAAAAAACAACAGCCCTGTTTAAACTTCAACTCCCTTTTTCATGAATTCCTGTGAAACACTTTTAAAAGGGTTCAGTTTTTTTTTTTCTTAACCACTTCCCATCTGGGCCCTTTGCCCCCTTCCTGACCAGGCCAAATTTTGCAAAACTGACATATCTCACTTTATGTGGTAATAACTTTGGAACGCCTTTATTTATCCAAGTCATTCAGAGATTGTTTTCTCGTGACACATTGTACTTCATGATAGTCATAAATTTGAGTCAAAATATTTCACCTTTATTTATGAAAAAATCCCAAATTTACCCAAAAATTTGAAAAATTCTCAATTTTCTAAATTTCAATTTCTCTGCTTTTAAAACAGAAAGTGATACCTCATAAAATATTTATTATTTAACATTCCCCATATGTCTACTTTATGTTGGCATCATTTTGGAAATGTCATTTTATTTTTTTAGGACGTTAGAAGGCTTAGAAGTTTAGAAGGAATTCTTCAAATTTTTAAGAAAATTGCCAAAATCCACTTTTTAAGGACCAGTTCAGGTCTGAAGTCACTTTGTGGGGCCTACATAGTGGATACCCCTATAAATGACCCCATTGTAGAAACTACACCCCTCAAGGTATTCAAAACCGATTTTACAAACTTTGTTAACCCTTTAGGCGTTCCACAAGAATTAAAGGAAAATGGAGATCAAATTTTAAAATTTCACTTTTTTGGCAGATTTTCCATTTTAATCAATTTTTTTCTTTAACACATCGATGGTTTACAGCCAAACAAAACTCAATATTTATTACCCAGATTCTGCGGTTTACAGAAACACCCCACATGTGGTCATAAACTGCTGTATGGGCACACGGCAGGGCGCAGAAGAAAAGGAACTCCACATGGTTTTTAGATGCCATGTCCCATTTGAAGCCCCCTGATGCACCCTTACAGTAGAAACTCCCAAGAAGTGACCCCATTTTGGAAACTAGGGGATAAGGTGCCAGTTTTATTAGTACTATTTTTGGGTACATATGATTTTTTGATCATTCATTATAACACTTTATGGGGCAAGGTGACCAAAAAATTGGTTGTTTTAGCACAGTTTCTATTTATTTATTTTTACAGCGTTCACCTGAGGGGTTCAGTCAAGTGACATTTTTATAGAGCAGATTGTTACGGACGTGGCGATACCTAATATGTATACTTTTTCTCATTTATTAAAGTTTTACACAATAATAGCATTTTTGAAACAAAAAAATTATGTTTTAATGTGTCCATGTTCTGAGAGCTATAGTTTTTTTATTTTTTGAGAGATTTTCTTAGGTAGGGGCTCATTTTTTGCGGGATGAGGTGACGGTTTTATTGGTACTATTTTGTGGGACATACGCATTTTTGATCACTTGGTGTTGCACCTTTTGTGATGCAAGGTGACAAAAATTGCTTGTTTTGACACAGTTTTTATTTTTTTATTTTTACGGTGTTCACCCGAGGGGTTAGGTCATCTGATATTTTTATAGAGATGGTTTTTACGGACGCGGCAATACCTAATATGTATACTTTTTTTTATTTGTTTCACTTTAACACAATAATAGCATTTTTGAAACAAAAAAATTATGTTTTAATGTGTCCATGTTCTGAGAGCTATAGTTTTTTTATTTTTTGAGAGATTTTCTTAGGTAGGGGCTCATTTTTTGCGGGATGAGGTGACGGTTTTATTGGTACTATTTTGTGGGACATACGCGTTTTTGATCACTTGGTGTTGCACCTTTTGTGATGCAAGGTGACAAAAATTGCTTGTTTTGACAATTTTTTTTTTTTTTTTTTTACGGTGTTCACCCGAGGGGTTAGGTCATGTGATACTTTTATAGAGCTGGTTTTTACGGACGCGGCGATACCTAATATGTCTATTTTATTTTATTTTTTCTATTTTTAATTTTTTTTTTTTATTCCTTACTTGGGAAATTTTTTTTTTTTACATGTGAAACTTTATTTTATTTTATTTTTTCAACCCTTTATTTTTTTTTATTTTTTTTTACACTTTTCGTCCCCCATAAGGTCATACAAGACCTCTGGGGGACATTTGCTTCACTTTTTCTTTTTTTTTTCACAGTTGATTTCTCCTGTAACTGGGGCTGACATAGTAGCCCCAGTTACAGAAGAAATTCACCCCTATAGAGGCTGTACAGCAGCAATCCTGCGCTGTACAGCCTCACAGCAGGGCTGATCGAGGTCTGTGAGAGACCTCGCACAGCTCCTGCACACTCCGGTCACGGCGGTCACATGACCGCCGGGCCGGAACAGGAAGCGCACAGCGCTTCCTTCTCTGCAGACACAGCGCTCGGTGAGCGCTGTGTCTGCAGCGATCGTGAAGGCAGGGACACCTGGGCACTGTCCCTGCCTCCTCTCTGGGTTGCCCTGCTGTCACTGACAGCGGGCAACCCGATCAGCAGCTGCACGATTAGCGTGCAGCTGCTATTTCTGACAGGACGTTCTAAAACGTGCTGTCAGAAATAGACGTCCACCCATAGGACGTTTATATCCTATGGGCGGACGTGAGGCGGTTAAAGGGGGCCATTTGTGGGGTGTTTCTAATATATAGACCTCTCAAAGCCATTTCAAACCTGATGTCACCGCCAGTTCTGAGGTCTGTTAGACGTTCTTCTCTACCTCTTGCATGAGGTTCTTTGTTTTGTTTTCACTTTGTCATCTCCTTTCCTTCTCCCAGCTGTCACTAATTTACACTAATTGTCTCCCTTTATATTCCCTCCCATACTGCCTCACTTTGCGGTTTATACTTCTTCCTGGATGAGTTGTTCACTGCTGGAGGCTCCTACTTCTGATTCCTCAGATAAGTCCTTTTCCTTTATTTGTGTTCTAGGTGACCCTGACTCCGTCCGTATTAAGTGCAGGTAGCCGGTGGTCGTGTTCCCTCACTATTATAGGGTTTTCAGGTGTCACACATTAAAAGTTACGTGGGCATGCAATCGTCTACCATAAAGACCTTTGCATGGGCATAGCAGTCAGGGAGAGCTCTAGGGGTTTTATAGGGCTCACCCATATGCTCCTTAGTTTGTGATCAAGCCAGTCGGATGTTTATTTATAAGTTCCAGTTTTCTGCATCACCATCCGTAACATTATAAACCGCCATAACCGTCTTAAGCATGGATCCGGTTTCAGCCTTGATTGACCGCATGCAAGGTCTTTCGCTGGAGGTAGCAGATCTCCGTAAAACTGTGTCTCAGTTTCAGGTGACCAGTTCTGCTGGCGTTCATGGAGTTTGGTCCGAGCCTAAGATCTCGCTTCCGGATACGTTCTCCGGGGGTAGTGAAAATTTTGTTCGCTTTAGAGAGGCTTGAAAATGAGGATGAGGAGCAGAGGGTGGGGATCATCATCTCGCTGCTCAGGGATAACGCTCAGTCTTGGGCCTTTTTGCTGCCGGTGGAAGCACGGCCCCTCCGATTGGTAGATGAATTTTTTGTAGCCCTGGGGCAGATATATGATGACCCGGATCGTATTGCTCTGGCTGAATCTAAACTGCGTCTTTTATGCCAGGGTAAACAGTTCGCAGAGATATATTGTTCAGAATTTCGGAGATGGGCAGCTGATACTAGTTGGAATGATGCTGCACTCCGAAGTCAATTTTGCCATGGTCTTTCGGATAGATTGAAAGATGCATTTGCTTTTCATGAGAGACCAGCCTCGTTAGAATATGCCATGTCTCTAGCTGTTTGTATTGACAGGCGTCTTAGAGAGAGAGAGGAGACTACTCCTTCCTGTCATATTCAGTCCAAGGACAGTTGGGCTGTCTCATTTAGTGCGCAGGGGTCTCAGTCTCTCTCAATCCCCTCTGAGGAGGAGGCCATGCAGCTGGGTTTGCTTGCCTCTGATAGTAGAGAATTCAGCTCTCAGAGGAGGGTTTGTTTCTGTTGTGGGGGTATAAATCATTTGGATAATGTTTGCCCCTCTAGGAGATTCATGGAGTTTTCTGAGGGTAATAAAAGAAAAACAAAAAGAAAAAAACCCTCTAAAAACTTTCCATTTGCTACTATTGGCAAGGTTGATGCGGAAATTGAAGGTTTGCCGTTTACTTGTAGTTCCCGTTTTCTCCTACCTGCCAGGGTGGCGCTAGACAGCAAGAACATTGTTTGTGAGATTTTTGTAGATAGTGGAGCAGCTGTCAATCTCATTGATAATCAATTTGCAATAACGCATGGTTTCCAGGTATGCACTTTGTAAAAGGATATACCTGTTATTGCTATCGATTCCGCTCCACTATCGATTCCGATCCACAAAGATCATTAAAGGGCATAGTTCACAATATCGGTTTGACTGTGGGTGACGCTCATGTTGAGGATATGTCATGTTTCGTCTTAAGTGGATTACCTACTCCTCTAGTGTTGGGGCTACCCTGGCTCACTAAACATAACCCCACCATTGATTGGCAAGCAAGGCAAATAAATGGTTGGAGTGAGTTTTGCAGAGAGAATTGCCTCACGGTGTCTCTTTTAGAGGTTTCTACCAAGACTGTGACATCTTTTCTCTCAGAATTTTCAGATGTGTTTTCCGAGAGTGGTATCCAGGAGTTGCCCCCGCACCGGGAGTACGACTGCCCTATTAATCTCATCCCAGGCGCCAAACTGCCAAAATCACGTTTATACAATCTCTCCCAACCTGAAAGAGTCGCTATGCGTACTTATATCTCTGAGAGCCTGAGAAAGGGACACATCCGACCCTCGAAGTCACCTGTTGCCGCTGTTTTTTTTTTTGTTAAGAAAAAAGATGGTTCTTTAAGACCTTGTCTGGATTTCAGGGAGCTGAACCGTATCACGATTCGTGACCCATATCCGCTTCCTCTGATCCCGGACCAGTTTAACCAGATTGTTGGGGCTAAAGTTTTTTCTAAGTTGGATTTAAGAGGGGCATACAACCTGGTCAGGGTCAGGGAAGGGGACGAATGGAAGACGGCCTTCAATACCCCTGAGGGTCATTTCGAGAATTTGGTTATGCCCTTTGGTTTGATGAATGCTCTGGCCGTCTTCCAACATTTTGTAAACAGCATTTTTTATCATTTAATGGGGAAATTTGTACTGGTGTATCTTGATGACATTTAGATTTTTTCTCCTGATTTCAAGACTCATCGAGACGTCAGGTCTTGCTGATTCTGCGGGATAATAAATTGTACGCTAAACTGGAAAAATGTGTGTTTGCGGTTTCGGAGATTCAATTTCTTGGTTTTCTTCTCTCCGCTTCTGGTTTTCGCATGGACCCTGAGAAGGTCAGAGCTGTGCTTGATTGGGAGCTTCCTGAGAATCAGAAGGTGCTGATGCGGTTTTTGGGTTTTGCCAATTATTACAGAAAGTTCATTTTGAATTATTCCTCTGTTTTTAAGCCACTCACTGATATGACTAAAAAGGGGGTAGATTTTTCTTCATGGTCGGTAGATGCGCTTAAAGCCTTTTCTACTATCAAAGAGAGTTTTGCTTTCGCTCCCATTTTGGTACAACCTGATGTCTCTCTACCGTTTATTGTTGAGGTGGACGCTTCTGAGGTGGGTGTGGGTGCGGTCTTATCTCAGGGTCCCTCTCCTGCCAAATGGTGACCGTGTGCCTTTTTCTCAAGGAAACTCTCCTCTGCAGAGAGAAATTACGATGTGTGAGATAGGGAGTTGTTGGCCATCAAATTAGCTTTTGAGGAATGGTGCCATTGGTTAGAGGGAGCCAGACACCCTATTACCGTGTTTACAGACCATAAGAATCTGGCCTACTTGGAATCGGCCAAGCGTCTGAACCCGAGACAGGCCAGTTGGTCTTTGTTCTTTTCTAGGTTTAATTTTGTTGTTATGTTCCGCCCTGGGGTTAAAAATGTGAAGGCGGATGCCCTGTCACGTTGTTTTCCGGGAGGGGGGAACTTTGAAGACCCAGGTCCCATTTTGGCTGAAGGGGTGGTCGTCTGTGCTCTTTATCCTGATTTGGAGGCAGAGGTTCAGGCAGCCCAGGCAGAGGCTCCTGATCTTTGTCCCCCTGGGAGGTTGTTTGTGCCTCTCGCTTTATGACACAAGGTTTTTAAGGAGCACCGCGATACTGTCCTTGCTGGGCACCCGGGGAGTAGAGCCACAGTGGATCTCATTGCTCTGAGAATCTGGTGGCCGGCTCTTTGTAAGACGGTTGAGGGTTTTGTGGCAGCCTGCGAGACCTGCGCTCGTGCCAAGGTCCCTCATTCACGGCCATCAGGTTCTCTCCTCCCGTTACCCATTCCTTCCCGTCCTTGGACGCATCTGTCCATGGACTTCATTACGGACCTGCCTCGTTCCTTGGGGAAGACTGTGATTCTGGTAGTAGTGAACCGTTTTAGCAAAATGGTGCATTTCATTCCCTTTCCTGGGTTACCCAATGCTAAGACGCTGGCGCAAGCGTTTGTTGATCACATTGTTAAATTGCATGGCATTCTTTCAGACATCGTTTCTGATAGGGGCACGCAATTTGTTTCCAGATTCTGGAAGGCCTTCTGTTCTCGCTTGGGGGTTCGGTTGTCGTTCTCTTCTGCTTTTCACCCGCAGTTGAATGGTCAGACCGAACGCGTCAATCAGAATCTGGAGACATATCTGCGCTGTCTTGTGGTGGAGAATCAGGAGGATTGGTGTTCTTTTTTGTCCCTTGCTGAGTTTGCTTTAAATAACCGTCGCCAGGAGTCCTCTGATAAGTCACAATTTTTTGGTGCATATGGGTTTCATCCGCAGTTTGGGACATTCTCTGGAGAGGGGTCTTCTGGTTTACCTGATGAGGAGAGATTTTCCTCGTCTTTGTCATTTATTTGGCAAAAGATTCAGGGTAATCTGAAGAGGGTGAGTGAGAGATATAAGCGTGTGGCGGATAAGAGACGTGTGCCTGGTCCGGACCTGAATGTGGGTGATCTGGTGTGGTTGTCTACAAAGAATATCAAACTGAAGGTTCCCTCCTGGAAGTTGGGTCCTAAGTTTATTGGGCCTTACAAGATCTTGTCCGTCATCAATCCCGTTGCCTTCCGTCTTGATCTTCCTCAGACTTGGAATATCCATAATGTTTTTCACAGGTCCCGATTAAAACCTTATGTCCAACCCACTGTACCCTCCTCTTTGCCTCCTCCTCCGATTGGTGTTGATGGTAATCTTAAATTTCAGGTCTCTAGGATTGTGGATTCTCGCATTATCCGTGGTTCTCTCCAGTACCTCGTTCATTGGGAGGGTTATGGTCCTGAGGAGAGGATGTGGGTCCCAGTGGCGGACATTAAGGCCACTCGTCTCATCAGGGCTTTCCATAGGTCTCATCCTGAGAAGGTGGGCTCTGGGTGTCCGGAGTCCACCCGCAGAGGGAGGGGTACTATCACCGCCAGTTCTGTGAGAAGGTCTGTTAGACGTTCTTCTCTACCTCTTGCATGAGGTTCTTTGTTTTGTTTTCACTTTGTCATCTCCTTTCCTTCTCCCAGCTGTCACCTATTTACACTAATTGTCTCCCTTTATATTCCCTCCCATACTGCCTCACTTTGTGGTTTATACTTCTTCCTGGATGAGTTGTTCACTGCTGGAGGCTCCTACTGCTGATTCCTCAGATAAGTCCTTTTCCTTTATTTGTGTTTCCTTACTGGCTTGATTCTAGGTGACCCTGACTCCGTCCGTATTAAGTGCAGGGAGCCGGTGGTCGTGTCCCCTCACTATTATAGGGTTTTCAGGTGTCACACAGTATAAGGTACGTGGGCATGCAATCGTCTACCATAAAGACCTTTGCATGGGCATAGCAGTCAGGGAGAGCTCTAGGGGTTTTATAGAGCTCACCCATATGCTCCTTAGTTTGTGATCAAGCCAGTTGGATGTTTATTTATAAGTTCCAGCTTTCTGCATCACCATCCGTGACACCTGACCAGATCCTCCACCTACAGAGCTGTGTAGGGGGCAGGGACTCATTACGGACCTGCAATCGTCTACCATAAAGACCTTTGCATGGGCATAGCAGTCAGGGAGAGCTCTAGGGGTTTTATAGAGCTCACCCATATGCTCCTTAGTTTGTGATCAAGCCAGTTGGATGTTTATTTATAAGTTCCAGCTTTCTGCATCACCATCAGTGACACCTGACCAGATCCTCCACCTACAGAGCTGTGTAGGGGGCAGGGACTCACTACACACTACAACTGGCACTTGCATATACTACACATTGGTGAGCGTTTCTGTAAGGCTGCTCAGCCATGATGACATATCATAGGCAGGATCACATCATTACCATCTATTGTAGAGCAGTATAGTGTGTAGTGAGGATCTGTCCCTTTATTGCCCAAAGCAACTCTGCAAGTGGTGGTAACCAGGCAAGTTGGACAAGTTGCTGCTGGTAGTCACTATAAATCATTCCCAGAGAACCCCCTTAAGGGGTTAAAGTACTGTAAAACCTCTTTAAATAGGAGCATTTATTAATATTTATTAATCATTTTAAACAAATATTATGTGTATGCCTTCACTTAGACATAATACAGTGCATTGCAGTTATTGCTACAAATGATGCAAGGAACACACTGAGATTTTGCATGTATGTATACAAGAAATTATCAGAGCTTTATTTTACTTTTTTCTGACGTAGTTGTACACACAACAGATGCAAAAATGACCAGGGCATAATGCTTGGATCTGAAATGGGTTTTCCGGGATTTTTATATTGATGACCTATCCGCAGGACTGGCACCTGTAACGGGGTTCCGAAGGTGCACTCGGTCCCCCATTTCCCGCAGAACTGTTGCTTAGCTTTGGGAATGAGGATCTGTGTTTGACCTCATTCCCAGGGCGGCTTTACTAGCTGGGTGGCTCCCGGCTCCTAGTCTGCCTTGAGCGCCGAGCTGATCACTCGGTGCTCGACTAGTTGGTCTGTCGGTCATGTGACGCTGGCCACGTCACATGACCATCACTCCCCACTATAAATACAGGCAGCCTGCTGGCCACAGGTTGCCTGTTAATTTAGGTTCCACCTGTGATTTGGTCTTTCCTGGCGTACTTACCTCCTGCTGAATTCCTGACGATCCTCTGCCTGCTCCTTGTGTACTTTGCTGCTCTCCTGGTATTTGACCCCGGCCTCCTCCTGACGATCCTCTGCTGACTCCTTTGGTACTTCACGTCTCTCCTGGTATTTATGACCCCGGCTTCTCCTTACAATTCTCTGCTTGCTCCATTTGTACTTTGCAGCTTTCCTGGTATTGACTCGGTCCGTTCACGTCCTGTTGTTTGTCTGGCTGTCATCCCTGCACTTATTCCAAGTTAGGGATTGCCGTCCAGTTGTCCCCTGTCATTAGGACTCGCGAGGCAAGTAGGCAGGGCCAGGGGTAAGGGTGGAGCGCAATGGTCACTTCCCTCCCCTCTGTGTGTGTGTACGCGACCGTTACAGCACCCCTGCCAATCAGCTGGTTGAAGAGAAGGCTACACTCCGTGTGAGCACAGCCTTCCCTTCATTGTTTACCTGCTCTCAGGGTTAATTACAAGCCACCCCATTCACTTTTATGGGACGGCTTGTTCTTATTCAAGTGTATAGGAACAACCTGTTCCATAGCAGTGAATGGGGGTGCTCATTTTCGTGGGCGATCTGTAGTTTTTACTGATACCATTTTAGAATGTGCGTGACTCTTTGATCACTTCTTTTAACAATATTTGGGAAGGTAAAGCAACGAAAAAGCTGAAAATTTCAGGTTATGGTGTTCACTGTATGGGGTAAATGTAGTTATATTTTAATAGTTCAGGCATTTTTAGACATGGCGGTTCATATGATCATTATTTTTTATTGTTTATTTTTATGTTTATCATGGGAAAACGGGGTGATTTCAATTATAAATTTTTAACATTTTTAAAAAAGTTTTTTTTTTTTTTTAAGTACCCTAGGGGACCTGAACATGCAATCATTAGATTGATTCTCCTTTCCACTATTGTGATTTCTTATGGTAATATAGTGTATGGTACAGTAATGTCACGAGGGTGTGACGACCTATCGCTGACCCTGTTGTGGCTGGGGTCAGAAGTTCCTCAAGAGATCCCTCCATTACCCAGTGGTGGGAATAGATTCCGGTCCAGGTTTTCCTGCTTAGGTTTGCGATCCTTTTTGTCCCGTTTAGGAATCTGTAGCTTTTCCTTTCAGCTGTTCTCTGTCACTCCTGGCTACTATATATTTTCCCTTTCTGCTTCCCTTGTTGCCAGATATAGACCTTCTTTCCAGATCTTCTATTCTGTCCTCTGGTGAAGTTGCTGTGGAGCTGTTGGAACTGGTGCTGTCAGATCTCCGGTTCTCTCCTGTTTGTCTCCCTTTGGGGATTGTTTGTGGTGTTTGTGTTGTTTGTCTTTTCCCTGTTGTTACCCTTGATACCCTAGGTGTCAGTAGTGAGGACTAGTGTCCCACCTCCCTACTCACTACCTAAGACTTATTTCAGGGTAAGCCAGGGACGAGGCACGTGATCAGCGTACGGGTGAGCAGCCCGTCTAGGGACATGAGGGCAGCCAGGTGCCAATGCTAGGTGAGTTAGCGGTCACCACTTCCTCTCCCTAGTGGTAGGGTACTCCCCTCCCCTCTGCACATCTGTTACCTGCCTAATCAGGCGTAGTATTTAAATTCAGTATAGTTCAATACAGCACTCCAGCCTATTACCACCAACTTGACTGACCTTATTAAGGGGAAGCTGCCTCAGATGAAGTGGTTATAGCTGGCCATGGCATCTGAGGGGAGAAATGTCTGCAATCGGCTATTACCCTCAGGTGTCTGCTATGTGAAACAGCAGGCACCCAGTGGCTATAGCTCCTGCTCTGGAATGGGCCCCATATTTAAAGAGACGACATCCACTGTACATGTGCGGTGCATGTTGTCAATGAGTTAACGTCTTAAATAGCAAACACTTGTACCATGGCTACATACCCTAGAAGCAGTTGTCTGCTGCCTCACATTCCCCTTCAAATAGGGCCAGACAGGGACTGTCGCACTGGCATTTTACAAACAGGAACGCCCCTCAATGTGTAGTGAATGTAAATTATGTTTGTGCGCCCCATTCCAATTCAACCTCCCACTTCTGCTCCAGTGCTAATGCCATATTTGAATGGATATTACATACAGGAGCATAACTGTTACATCGCCATGATGACTTCTTTCAGCCATGTCCTGTCTCTACAGAGTTTGCCACACTGGAATCTTAAATCCCTCACTTTTCAATCTTACTCCCTCATGCGGATCCAAAAGTATTATCCTGATGCTACCGTTAATACTGTGCCTGCTGTGTACCCAAATGGTTCCAAATACTACACTTAAAAAATAAAAATACCATACAGATAGTCCCCTACAAACTTATGGTGCCTCCAAAAGTCCCACCAATTATAATTCTTTCCCAGAATAGTGATAATGCTCCCCAAGAGTGCCTTCATTAGTAGTAATACCCCCATATTATGTTGAATATTAATAATGCCCTCAGAGAACCCCAAGTAGTAATAATGCTCCTTAGCACCCTCAGTAGTGATAAAGCTCTCAAAAGTGCCCCCAGTAGTAATGAGGCCTCTCCATAAATCCGCTTGTAGAACCCCCAGTAATAATAAGGCCCCACTATAGTGCCCCCGTGTTTATAATGCCTTATGTAGTGCCCACATAGTTATAATGCTCCCCTATAGTGATCCAATAGTTATAATGTCCCCCTGTAGAGCCCTCAGTACTTATAATATCCCCTGTAGTGCCCCCAGTAATTATAATGCCCTGTATATTGGGCCAATACTAATAATGTCCCCCTGTAGTGCTCCAGTATAGTGTCCCTAGCAGTGCCCCCAGTAGTTATAATATCCCCACCGTACTGCCCCAGTACTTTTAATTTCCCCCTGTAGTAACCCTCAACAACAAACGACACTGGCCACTTTTAGTATCATATGTATTTCAATTCATTGTCATAATATATCCTACAATCCAGAACTTGCAACATACATCTTAAAACCAATATTCCACAGTCCATAAAAAAGTGCATAGACAAAAGTGCTGTGCTATTGCCATATAAATATCAGTTCAGATGCGGTGCAGGCTGGCACAGTAGTGATAATGGGAGATTTTAACTATCCAAACATAGAATGGGAACATGGCTCTGCCTCTGCTGCAAAACTGAGAAAATCCCTCAACTTTTTGCAGGATAATTTAATGGGCCAGTTTGTAGAAGAGCCTACTAGAGGCGATGCTCTTCTGGATCTAGTAATTTCTAACAATGCAGAGCTTGTGAGAAATGTCACTGTCCATGAAAACCTTGGTAACCGTGACCACAATATAATTATATTCCAACTAAACTGTAGAAAAACAAACTTCGGTCGGTAGGACAAAAGCACTTAATTTTAAAAAGGCGAATTTCCCAGGGTTGAGTGCTGCACTTCAGGACATAGACTGGCTGCAACTATTGTCACTTAAGGACACTAATGCTAAATGGGAGTGCTTTAAATCTACTTTGTATATTGTTAAATACATTCCTAGAGGTAACAAGTACAAGCGATTAAAATTAAACCCCACATGGCTTACAAATAGTGTAAAAAGTGCAATCAATTACAAAAAGAGGGCCTTTAACAAATCTGAGGGGTCAGCTGTAACCTTTAAAAGTATAAAGAGCAAAATAAATTATGCAAGGGGGTAATAAATAGTGATGGCCGAACATCTGCCGGGACGGTTCGCGAACGCGATCAAATGTTCGCGAACCGCAAGTTCGCGGTGGGTCCCATTCATTTTAATGGCAGGCGAACCTGAAAAACCTTCAGTTCATATTTGCAGCCAAGAAATAATTTCTACAAGGGCACAAATAGTCCCACAACATGGACAGTGACATACCAGATGTATTATTCAAATTTGCGATCTTCATTCATTAATTTTTTCAATGCGAAATATCGGCAATATAATTTTTGCTTACGCGCATGCGCAAAGTCACTATACAGTACCCAAATGCACTATAAAGAAAGTATATTGTTATATAACACCCCGCTTCAATCAGTTTTTTTGGGGGACGACTGGTATATCACACCAGTAAAAATTATTTGTTCCAATAACGCTTGTCCCTCTATATACCTGCAGTATCGCAGCAGAACCGCATACAACTGCCGCACAATACAAATGCACTATAATATACTTTCTAACATAGAAAGTATATTATAACATTGTATAAGGAAAGCAATCCATTAGAATCTACATAAAGATAAAACGTAACCTTCAATAATGTTACTATGAGGGTCCATTTACACGTCCGTAAGTGTTTTGTGGATCCGCAAAACACGGACACCGGCAATGTGCATTCCGCAATTTGCAGACCGCACATCGCCGGCACTATAATAGAAAATGCCTAATCTTGTCTGCAATTGCAGACAAGAATAGGACATGTTCTATTTTTTGCGGAAACGGAAGCACGGATGCGGTAGTGCGGATCCGCAAATGCGGATGCGGATCCGCAAATGCGGATACGGACAGCACATTCCGGCCCCATTGAAAATTAATGGGTCTGCACCCGTTCCGCAAAATTGTGGAACGGATGCGGACCCATTTTGCGGACGTGTAAATGGAAAAGATATCCCTCAAAATGAAAATAAATAAAATTATTAAAGTTAAGCAAAAAGCATAGATGTGGTAGGCAATAACGGCACTAAATCAGGTGCTCGGCGGCACCAAATCAGAAACCATATGTCCTACCACAATCCGGGGGGTTCCAGTGCACATCCATGAATCCATGAGTCCATGTGCTGAAATGTCTCAATTAGCTGTCCTGTACCACCTGATGGATGTGTCATGGGTCAAAGTTCTTCACAATGTAAAAGAATATGGCGGGCGCGAATATCTCCATATGTTCGCATGTTCGGCGAATCGCGAACACGCAAAGTTCGCCGCGAAATGACCGCCGGGCGAACCGCAAGGCCATCTCTAGTAATAAAATCAGCAAAAATACACAATGAAATACAGGTTGCCAAAGAAAGTAAGAACAACTCCAAAACATTCTTCAAATACATAAATTCAAAATGTCAGAACATGTAGGACCTCTAAATGATGGTAATGAGGTGTTGGTCACTTGGGATGAAGAGAAGGCAGAGCTCCTAAATGTTTTTTTTAGCTTTGTATATACAAAAGAAGAGAGGGCATCTCATGAGGGTGGTGCCACTGGTGTAAATACCTCAAATAACATACTTACCTGGCTGACTGTAGATATGGTACTTAATATGTAAAAAAAATGTAAAGTGAACAAGGCCCCAGGTGCAGATGGATTACACCAGGAGCTCAGTTCAATTATTTCTTTGACTCTGTTTATAATATTTATAGATTCTTTAATGACAGGCATTGTACCAAGAGACTGGCGCAAGTCGAATGTGGTGCCCATTTTCAAAAAAGGTGCTAGGTCTTCCCCAGGAAATTTCAGACCGGTAAGCTTAACATCCATAGTGGAGAAAATGTTTGAGGGCCTTCTATGGGACTACATACAGGATTATGTAACTGTTAATAATACAATAAGTGATAGCCAAAATGGTTTTACTAAGAACAGAAGCTGTCAAACTAAACTGATTTGTTGTTATGAGGAAGTGAGTAGAAGCCTGACCGGAGGGATGGCTGATGATATTGGACTTTGCAAAAGAATTCAATACTGTCCGGAACAGACGACTAAAGGGTAAATTAAGATCTATTGGTTTAAAAAATATAATTTGTAATTGGATTGAAAATTGGCTTCAGGATTGTATCCAAAGAGTTGTGGTCAATGATTCCTACTCTGAATGGTCCCCGTTTATAAGTGGTGTACCCCAAGGTTCTGTGCTGGGTCCGCTATTCTTTAACTTATTCATTAATGACATAGAGGATGGGATTAATAGTTCTGTTTCTATTTATGCAGATGACACCAAACTTCGTAATTAGTGTTGATCACGAATATTAGAATTACAAATTTTTATTGCGACTATTGGCACTTTGAGAATTTGTGAATATTTAGAATATAGTGATATACAGTATATTCGTAATTTCGAATATTCGAGTTTTTTGTTTCAATCAGTACACATGATCCCTCCCTGCTTCTAGCTTGTGGGCCAATGAGAAGGCTGCAATATCTTTGACTTTAGGAGTAGTGTTGATTGTGAATTTTCGTAATGCGAATTTTCGTAATGCAAATTTAATTGTGAAAACTCATATATTCTAACCCCCAGGCATTCCCATGGTGACGGGGACGCTTGTTGGGGAGGAGTATGCCAAAGTGGAACAACTGTACAGTTAAAAAAAAAAAAAGCCGAAAATTCAAAAAAACTAATATATTAGTTTTTTAGAATATTCGTAATATTCTAAAACAAAAATATATAGCATTATAGCAAATATCAAAAAAAAAATCTCATTGATTCTCATTATGAAAATTCGCATTACGAAAATTCTCATTGCAAAAATTCACATTACGAAAATTCGTAATCAACACTGCTCCTAAAGAGTATTCCAATTTGCGAATATTCGACGAATATTCTACAAAATATTCACAAAATATCACAAATTCGAATATGACCCCTGCCGCTCATCACTATTTGTAATACAGTCAAGTCTATGGAAGATGTTGATAAGTTACAAGCTGACTTGGACAAACTTACTGTTTGGGCCTCCATTTGGCAAATGAGGGTTACTGGTTGAGAAGGATCTGGGTGTATTAGGAGATCATAGACTAAATAACAGCATGCAATGCCAGTCAGCTTCATCTAAGGCCAACAGAATTTTGTCTTATATTAAAAGAGGTATGGACTCGCAGGACAGGGATGTAATATTCCCACTATCCAAAGCATTGGTATGGCCTCACCTGGAATATCCCTTTCAGTTCTGGGCACCAGTACATAAAAAGGATGCCCTGGTGTTAGAGAAAGTGAAAACGAGAGCAACTAAACTCATAAAGGGCCTGGAAGATCTTAGCTATGAGTAAACCCCCTCAAAAAACAAGGGGTCACTCCCTACGCTTGGAGAAAAAAAGATTCAGTCATAAGAAGCGACAAGCATTCTTTAAAGTAAGGGCTGTGAATCTCCGGCGGAGCTGGTCACAGCAAATACAGGAGATGGCTTCAAAAAGGTTTAGATGACTATAATTAGGGATGAGCGAACCCGAACTGTATAACATTTTCGCAAAAGTCTGGGTTCGGGTTCGGTGTTCGGCGCTTTCTTGGCGCTTTTTGAAAGGCTGCAAAGCAGCCAATCAACAAGCGTCATACTACTTGCCCCAAGAGGACATCACAGGCATGGCTATGATTGGCCAGTGCAGCATGTGACCCAGTCTCTATTTAAGCTGTAGTCACTCTGCTCTGATCAGTGTAGGGATAGGATGCAGCTGCTGCTGTTAGGGCCAGATTAGGCAGGGATTTACTTACTGAAGTGATCGATGTACAGCTGTGTATCATTCAACCTCTGCTATTCAATTGCTCACTGTTTTAAGGCTGCCCAGAGCGTTTTTCAGTCACTTTTTTCTGGGGTGATCGGCGGCCATTTTGTGTCTTGTGGTGCGCCAGCACAATCTGCCAACAAGTCCATTTAACCATCAATAGTGTGTTTTTTTTTTTTGTTTTTTTTTTATGCTATATCCTACATCAGGGGCTTGGTTGTGCTTGCTATTTTATTGAGGGGTGAAATTATACAATTGCCAAAATAGCAGTACCCTAAATCTGGTGTTTCAGCTGTGGCTAGCCAATTGCAATACTGTCTGCTGTCTGGCAAAGGATATATTTTTTTCTGGGTTGAAATACAATTCCCAACTTAGCAATTCCCTAAATCAGTGGTTTCTGCTGTATCAGGCCAAGTTTAAATCTATCCATAAAAGGGTATATTAGATTGAAGATGCGGATAGGGTCATTCTCAATAACTTCAAACGCTACCGTGCATCTCCAATTCTAATTCTGTCCGTAAACGTATACCTGTCATCCACCGCCTAAATACTAGGCCTACAATTTATATTCAGCTAAATCTGTGGTTACTGCTGTGCCTGTATTAGTGTAATATGGTACCTAAGTAGATAGCCAGATAGTGTTAGGTGCCTGTAAAAAAACGCCTGAATTTGAATTCAATACATTGGGCCAAATAATTTTTTTCTTATTGTGGTGAACGGTAACAATGAGGAAAACATCTAGTAAGGGACGCGGACATGGTCATGGGGGTGTTAGTAGACCCTCTGGTGCTGGGAGAGGACGTGGCCGTTCTGCCACAGCCACACGTCCTAGTGTACCAACTACCTCAGGTCCCAGTAGACGCCAGAATTTACAGTCATATTTGGTGGGGCCCAATGCCGTTCTAAGGATGGTAAGGCCTGAGCAGGTACAAGCATTAGTCAATTGGGTGGCCTACAGTGGATCCAGCACGTTCACATTATCTCCCTCCCAGTCTTCTGCAGAAAGCGCACAGATGGAGCCTGAAAACCAAGCCCAACAGTCTGTCACATCACCCCCATGCATATCAGGGAAACTGTCTGAGCCTCAACTTATGCAGCAGTCTCCTATGCTGTTTGAAGACTCTGCTGGCAGGGTTTCCCAAGGGCATCCACCTAGCCCTTCCCCAGCGGTGGAAGACATAGAATGCACTGACGCACAACCACTTATGTTTCCTGATGATGAGGACATGGGAATACCACCTCAGAACGTCTCTGATGAAACACAGGTGCCAACTGCTGCGTCTTTCTGCAGTGTGCAGACTGAACAGGAGGTCAGGGAGGAAGACTGGGTGGAAGACGATGCAGGGGACGATGAGGTCCTAGACCCCACATGGAATGAAGGTCGTGCCACTGACTTTCAGAATTTGGAGGAAGAGGCAGTGGTCAGACCAAGCCAACAGCGTAGCAAAAGAGGGAGCAGTGGGCAAAAGCAGAACACCCGCCGCCAAGAGAGTCCATCTGCTACTGGCCACCGCCATCTGGGACCTAGCACCCCAAAGGCAGCTTAAAGGAGTTCCCTGGCGTGGCAGTTCTTCAAACAATGTGCTGACGACAAGACCCGAGTGGTTTGCACACTGTGCCATCAGAGCCTGAAGCGAGGTATTAATGTTCTGAACCTTAGCACAACCTGCATGACCAGGCAACTGCATGCAAAGCATGAACTGCAGTGGCGTAAACACCTTAAAAACAAGGAACTCACTCAGGCTACCCCTGCTACCTCTTTTGCTGCTGCCTCGGCTTCTTCCCCCGCCTCTGGAGGAACGTTGGCACCTGCCGCCCAGCAAACAGAGGATGTAGCACTAACACCACCACCTCCGTCACCAAGCATCTCAACCATGTCACACGGAAGCGTTCAGCTCTCCATCTCACAAACATTTGAGAGAAAGTGTAAATTCCCACCTAGCCACCCTCGATCCCTGGCCCTGAATGCCAGCATTTCTAAACTACTGGCCTATGAAATGCTGTCATTCAGGCTGGTGGACACAGACAGCTTCAAACAGTTCATGTCGCTTGCTGTCCCACAGTATGTTGTTCCCAGCCGCCACTACTTCTCCAAGAGAGCCGTGCCTTCCCTGCACAACCACGTATCCGATAAAATCAAGTGTGCACTGCGGAACGCCATCTGTGGAAAGGTCCACCTAACCACAGATACGTGGACCAGTAAGCATGGCCAGGGACGCTATATCTCCCTAACTGCACACTGGGTAAATGTAGTGGCGGCTGGGCCCCAGGCGGAGAGCAGTTTGGCGCACGTCCTTCCGCCGCCAAGGATCGCAGGGCAACATTCTTTGCCTCCTGTAGCCTCCTCCTCCTCTTCTTCCACCTGCTCATCCAGTCAGCCACACACCTTCACCACCAACTTCAGCACAGCCCGGGGTAAACGTCAGCAGGCCATTCTGAAACTCATATGTTTGGGGGACAGGCCCCACACCGCGCAGGAGTTATGGCAGGGTATTGAACAACAGACCGACGAGTGGATGCTGCCGGTGAGCCTCAAGCCCGGCCTGGTGGTGTGCGATAATGGGCGAAATCTCGTCGCTGCTCTGGGACTAGCCGGTTTGATGCACATCCCTTGCGTGGCGCATGTGCTGAATTTGGTGGTGCAGAAGTTCATTCACAACTACCCCGACATGTCAGAGCTGCTGCATAAAGTGCGGTCCGTCTGTGCGCGCTTCCGGTGTTCACATCCTGCCGCTGCTCGCCTGTCTGCGCTACAGCTTAACTTCGTCCTTCCCGCTCACCGCCTCATATGCGACGTGCCCACCAGGTGGAACTCCACCTTGCACATGCTGGACAGACTGTGCGAGCAGCAGCAGGCCATAGTGGAGTCTCAGCTGCAGCACGTACGGGTCAGTCGCACTGCGGAACAGCACCACTTTACCACCAATGACTGGGCCTCCATGCGAGACCTGTGTGCCCTGTTGCGCTGTTTCGAGTACTCCACCAACATGACCAGTGGCGATGACGCCGTTATCAGCGTTACAATACCACTTCTATGTCTCCTTGAGAAAACACTTAGGGCGATGATGGAAGAGGAGGTGGCCCAGGAGGAGAAGGAGGAGGAAGAGGGGCCATTTTTAGCACTTGCAGGCCAGTCTCTTCGAAGTGACTCAGAGGGAGGTTTTTTGCAACAGCAGAGGCCAGGTAAAAATGTGGCCAGACAGGGCCCACTACTGGAGGGCGAGGAGGAGGTGGAGGAGGATGAGGATGAAGCATGTTCACAGCGGGGTGGCACCCAACGCAGCTCGGGCCCATCACTAGTGCGTGGCTGGGGGGAAACGCAGGACGATGACGATACGCCTCCCACAGAGGACAGCTTGTCCTTACCTCTGGGCAGCCTGGCGCACATGAGCGACTACATGCTGCAGTGCCTGCGCAACGACAGCAGAGTTGCCCACATTTTAACGTGTGCGGACTACTGGGTTGCACCCTGCTGGATCCCCGGTACAAAGACAATGTGCGCACCTTACTTCCTGCACTGGAGCGTGATAGGAAGATGCGCGAGTACAAGCGCACGTTGGTAGACGCGCTACTGAGAGCATTCCCAAATGTCACAGGGGAACAAGTGGAAGCCGAAGGCAGAGGAGGAGCAAGAGGTCGCCAACGCAGCTGTGTCACGGCCAGCTCCTCTGAGGGCAGGGTTAGCATGGCAGAGATGTGGAAAAGTTTTGTCACCACGCCACAGCTAACTGCACCACCACCTGATACGGAACGTGTTAGCAGGAGGCAACATTTCACTAACATGGTGGAACAGTACGTGTGCACACCCCTCCACGTACTGACTGATGGTTCGGCCCCATTCAACTTCTGGGTCTCCAAATTGTCCACGTGGCCAGAGCTAGCCTTTTATGCCTTGGAGGTGCTGGCCTGCCCGGCGGCCAGCGTTTTGTCTGAACGTGTATTCAGCACGGCAGGGGGCATCATTACAGACAAACGCAGCCGCCTGTCTACAGCCAATGTGGACAAGCTGACGTTCATAAAAATGAACCAGGCATGGATCCCACAAGAACTGTCCATCCCTTGTGCAGATTAGACATTTATAACTACCTCCCCTTAACCATATATTATTGTACTCCAGGGCACTTCCTCATTTAATCCTCTTTTTATTTTCATTTTACCATTATATTGCGGGGCAACCCAAAGTTGAATGAACCTCTCCTCTGTCTGGGTGTCGGGGCCTAAAAATATCTGACAGTGGCCTGTTCCAGTGGTGGGTGACATGAAGCCTGATTCTCTGCTATGACATGAAGCCTGATTCTCTGCTATGGGACCTCTCTCCTCTCTCTGGGTGTCGGGGCCTAAAAATATCTGACAGTGGCCTGTTCCAGTGGTGGGTGACATGAAGCATGATTCTCTGCTATGACATGAAGCCTGATTCTCTGCTATGGGACCTCTCTCCTCTGTCTGGGTGCCGGGGCCTAACAATATCTGACAATGGCCTGTTCCAGTGGTGGGTGACATGAAGCATGATTCTCTGCTATGACATGAAGCCTGATTCTCTGCTATGGGACCTCTCTCCAATTGATATTGGTTAATTTTTATTTATTATATTTTTATTAATTTCCCTATCCACATTTGTTTGCAGGGGATTTACCTACATTTTGCTGCCTTTTGCAGCCCTCTAGCCCTTTCCTGGGCTGTTTTACAGCCTTTTTAGTGCCGAAAAGTTCGGGTCCCCATTGACTTCAATGGGGTTCGGGTTCGGGACGAAGTTTGGGTCGAGTTCGGATCCCGAACCTTTCCGGGAAGTTTGGCCGAGCTTCTCGAACCCGAACATCCAGGTGTTCGCTCAACTCCATTTATAATTCAAAATAACAGTGAGGCTTATGACAATGTATATACATCTTGCTGTACACACCCTTTCCTTTGGCCCAACTACTTTTTAAAAGGAAGATGGACATTGATCCAGGGATCTGTTCCATGGATCAATATACTGTAGCAGGATTACAGGTTGGACTTGATGGACATTTGTCTTTTTCCAACCGTAACAGCTATGTAACTATCAGTGGTGTACCGGGGGGGGGGGGGTCTGCCACCACAGGTGCCGGCTTTCAGGGGGTGCCAGAGCCTAGAAGCAATGAGCGCTTCCATCAATATAGATGGTCCTGTCACTCAGCTCCCTGCGCTATGTCTCTCCCGCACTAAATGGTGAAGCAGGAAGACTTCTCCCCGCTCCAGATCGTGCTACCGTCCTGTGTGGGCGGAGCCTGCAGCCCAGAAATCTGCATAAGCTCTGTCCACACAGTGCTGCAGAGCGATCTGTGTCTGTAGGGGAGAGAGGATTGTGAGCTTCAGGAATGGGACAAGTTGAGTAGGTACTGTTTTTTATTTATTTATCAGAGGGCATTTCTACCATGGTGGGGGCACAGAGGGTATTTCTACCATGGAGGGGGCACAGAGGGCAAAAATTACTACAAAGGGGGCACAGAGGGAATTATTACTACTACAAAGGAGGTACAGAGGGAATTATTACTTCAAAGGGGGGACAGAGGGCATTACTACTACAAAGGGGGCACAGAGGGCAATACTACTACAAAGGGGGCACAGAGGGCAATACTACTAAAAAGGGCATTACTAGTATTAGGGAGGCACAATGGGCATTACTACTATGGAGGGGGCACAATAGGCATTACTACTATAAATGGGATACAATGGGCATTAAAACTATGAAGTGGGCACAATGGGCATTATTACTATTAAGGGGTCACAATGGGCATTACTACTATGAAGGTGCACAATGGGCGTTACTACTATGAAGGGAGCACAGATTGCATTACTACTTGGGCACTGAGTGGGCATTAATACTATGAAGCATCACAGAGGGCATTATTACTGGTATGTGGGCACAATGAGGGCATAATTTCTCTGAAGGGGCACTGAGAGGGCATTACAACTGTGAAGGGGGCACAGATAGGGCATTACTACTTTTAAATGGGCACAGAGAGGGCATAACTACTGTGAGGGAGGCACAAAGAGGGCATTACAACTTTGAAGGGGGCACAATGAAGGGATAAGTACTTTAAAGGGGCACAATGTGGGCATAACTACTGTGAAAGTTGTAGAGTGAAGGCATAGCTACCTTGAAGGGGCACAATATGAGCATAACTACCATGAGAGGGCACATATCTGGACAAAACTACTGAGAAGGTTGTACAATGAGGGAAATACTACTAAAGTATTGGTGGGGTGTGCCAGAGAAAGGACCCGCCCCGGCTGCCAAACACCCTAGGCACGCCACTGGTAACTATGTAACCTGCGCTGCCTAGTGCCGTAGCCTATGTGAGTGAACTGCATGGCCAGAAATCATCAGTTCCCATGCCCTGCTGCAATATTTAACTGTATTGCCGTTCTGAGTCCGATTATACAGTTGTGCTACGGCCACTATTTTCAGGACCCTGGGCAAAATATCCAGGGCCAAATCCCCAGATGTTTTAGCATAGCCTGTGTCAGTCCACTCTGACACAGCCCCAGCTAACATTTGACAAAATTGCAAGATGGGCAGTCCAGCCCTGCCTTAAAATGCACTGCCTATCTAGCTGGCATAGGATAAAACGAGGTAGGCCACAGTCCTTTCAGGATGATATCTAAGGTCAGCACTGTTCACCTGTGTACAGTGTATACTATAGCCACAGTACATAAAGTGCTGTATGGATGTGTGCATGGAGAGAACCACAGTTCTCCATATATCATGTTCCCAAGAACTCAAATTGGCAATCATATTGCAGTGGAGTCAGGGCCGGTTTTACAGAAAATGTGGCCCTGGGCAAAATCAAAAGCGGAGCCCCAAATCTTGTAATAATGTACTAACAACACAGTTACATTCTGTTGATTCTGTCCCTCACTCACAGTTACACCCTATGAAGCTCCTCACACAGATCTGCACCCCTAAGCCACATGTCCCCTCCCCTTACAGCAATGAGTTACAGCTATACTGTAGCAACGGAGAAGGTCGTCATACAACATGTACCCCACGACTACACTGCACACAACTAGACGCCCCTCACATGGCCCCCTTCAGGCATACACAATCCCTCTCTCTCAAAGTACCTGGACAAGCTCCAGTGTCCATGCATAAAGAAAGCTCTTTCCTATACACATTTGGTCACAGCGGATCTATACGACATCCGCCGTAAATGTACAGTGCATGTCGGGTCTTTAAAGATGGTGCTCGCTCTGGAGAGGAGCAGTGGCCATAGCAGCCAGGTGCCTGCTGTTTCATACAGCAGGCACCAGCAGCCAATGTCCATGATCTGCGGTAATGCTGACTGTGGACATTTTACCACTCAATCAAATGTCTCCACGGCATCTGAGAGTGTGAAAAAACTGAAGCATAGGTTTTCTGTTCAGATCAGCCTGTACTAGGCTTCCAGGCTCATTATTAGTATATCCCAGTTCAGGCTGCTAGGTGGCAGTACTGAACTGTGATATAGTGATTTCTATACAGAATAATGGAGCAATTTCTATTATTCTGTATAAGTTGCAATCTAATGACTGCAAGCTATAGTCCACTTGGGGACCTAACAAAAACTAAAAAAAAAAAAAAAAAAGTTTTTAAAATATAAAAATTTTAATCACCCCCTTTCCTCAAAATAAAAGTAAACAAAAAAATATTGGGCATTGCCGCATGCGAAAATGTCCGTATTATTAAAATATAAAAAAGTCAGCCCATATGGTAAATGACGTAACAAAAAAAAAATTAAAAAGGCCAATTCAACGTTTTTCATCACTTTATCTCCCAAGAAAATTGAATAAAAAGTGATCAAGTTCTAAACACCCTGAAATGGCATTTTCAAAAAGGACACACCTCAGTAGACATAACTATAAAAAAGTTATGGGGGTCAGAATATAGCAATTAAAAGAAAAAATATTTTTTTCAAAAGTGAGTCTTGAATGAGGCTAAACTTGATTCAGTGAATGGGCCTATATAAGTTCTAAATGGGGGTGCTGTTAGGGTTGCCACTAGTGTTGAGCGAGAATGCTCGGCAGAATATCAGTTCGGCTCGAGCATTTCTATGCTCAGCACATGGCGGTACTCGGCCGAGTACCGCATGTGCTCGAGCGCAATCTTCGGGTCTCCTCCCTGCATGTTTCGCAGTTGCTAAGCAGCCAATAAATGTGCAGGTATGTACTGCCCTCACTGTAATGCCAGTAGCCATGTTGGCTACTGGTATTACAGAGGTTGGCTGGCCGGAACACGTCTTCGGAAGAGCTGAGGATAGGAAGGGACAGAGAGTGTAGGGAGTGTAATCGAATATTATAAGTGTACAAAAACATTTCAGAGACCCAAAAGTCCTTGCAAGGACTATTGTGTGTGACAGCAGCAATATATTTTTGTAGCACAACCTGCACTAAATTGATCAGTGTTAGGGAGAGCTGTGCAAAGAAAGGGACAGACAGTGCAGGAAGTGAAATAGGAAGGTTTTTTTATACAAAAACTTTTCAGAGACCCAAAAGTCCATTTAAGGACTATTGTGTGTGACAGCAGCAATATATATTTTTAGATATACCGTGTAATGGGCCGCTGCGAACAGTTAAATTATCCGCTCCACATCAAATGTTTAAAGTGTGCGCATCCCTAAAATGAGTGACATCCAGTGCAGTTTTTCCGTAGACGGTGTCCCCTGCGGACAGTTAAATTATCCGCACCATATCTCTTGTTTAAAGTGTACGCATCCCTAAAATATCAGTAAAATCCAGTGCACTTTTTACGTAGAAGGAGTCCCCGGGCAGACAGTTAAATTGTCCGCACCAAATCTCCTGTGTAAAGTGTGCACATCCCTAATATATCAGTGACATCCAGTGCAATTTTTCCGTAGACGGTGTACACTGCGGAAAGTTAAATTATCCACGCCACATCTGCTGTTTAAAATGTGCGCATCCCTAAAATATCAGTGACATCCAGTTCACTTTTTTCGTAGACAGTGTTCATTGCGGACAATTAAATCATCCTCGCCACATGTCCTAGTTAAAGTGTGCACATCCCTAAATTATCAGTGACATCCAGTGCAGTTTTTCCGTAGATGTGTCCGCTGCTGATAGTTAAAATATCCGCGCCACATCTGCTATGTAAAGTGTGCGCATCCCTAAAATATCAGTGTCTTCCAATGTAGTTTTTCCCATAGATGCTGTCCGCTGCGGACAGTTAAATTATCCTCGCCACATATCCTGTTTAAAGTGTGCACATCCCTAAAATATCATTGACATCCAATGCAATTTTTCCGTAGACGGTGTCCCCTGCGGACAGTTAAATTATCCGCGCCAAATCTCTTGTTTAAAGTGTGCGCATCACTAAAATATCATTGACATCCAGTGCAGTTTTTCCATAGATGTCCCCTGTGGGCAGAAAATTTGTCCGTGCCACATCTCCTTTTTAAAGTGTGTGCATCCCTAAAATATCAGTGACATCCAGTGCACTTTTTCGGTAGACGGTGTTCGCTGCGGACAGTTAAATTATCTGCGCCACATCTCCTGTTTAAAGTGTGTGCATTCCTAAAATATCAGTGTCATCCAGTGCAGTTTATTCCATAGATGCTGTCCGCTGCAGACAGTTAAATTATCCACGCCACATATCCTGTTTAAAGTGTGCGCATCCCTAAAATATCAGTGACATCCATTGCACTTTTTCCGTAGACGTGCAGCATCCCACTCAGGACACATGGGAACTGCAAAATTACTGTAAAACGACATTATCCTACTGCATGTCATTTTGTATTGCAACACCTGTTGTATCCCTGTTCATAGGCTGGTCTGGTGTAATTTATACATCCCAACACTAGATGGCGATAGCACTTAGGTCATATAAATACCTAGGTCAGGCCTAGTGAGAGGGGTCAGTTGTTGTTGAGGAGTAGTCAGTTGGTAGTAGAAGTAAAGTGAGAGTAGCAGAGGCAATGTCATGGATGAAGTTTGCAGATAGTTGGAACTTATTTATAAACGAGCGACTGGCTTGATCCCAAACTAAGGAGCTTATAGGTGAGCCCTATAAAACCCTAAGAGCTCTCCCTGACTGCTATGCACATGCAAGGGTCTCGATGGTAGAATCTCAGAGCAATGAGATCCACTGTGGCTCTACTCCCCGGGTGCCCAGCAAGGACGGTATAATGGTGCTCCTTAAAAACCTTGTGTCATAAAGCGAGAGGCACAAACAACCTCCCAGGAGGACAAAGATCAGGAGCCTATGCCTTGGCTGCCTGAACCTCTGCCTCCAAATCAGGATAAAGAGCATAGACGACCACCCCTTCAGCCAAAATGGGACCCGGGTCTTCAAAGTTCCCCCCTCCCGGAAAACAACGTGACAGGGAATCCGCCTTCACATTTTTAACCCCAGGGCGGAACATAACAACAAAATTAAACCTAGAAAAGAACCAAGACCATCTGGCCTGTCTTGGATTCAGACGCTTGACGGATTCCAAGTAGGCCAGTATCTTATGGTCGGTAAACACGGTAATAGGGTGTCTGGCTCCCTCTAACCAATGGCGCCATTCCTCAAAAGCTAATTTGAAGGCCAACAACTCCCTATCTCCCACATCGTAATTTTTCTCTGCAGAGGATAGTTTCCTTGAGAAAAAGGCACACGGTCGCCATTTGGCAGTAGAGGGACCCTGAGATAAGCCCGCACCCACACCCACCTCAGAAGCATCCACCTCAACAATAAAAGGTAGAGAGACATCAGGTTGTACCAAAATGGGAGCGGAAGCAAAACTCTCTTTAATACTAGAAAAGGCTTTAAGCGCATCTACAGACCACGAGGAAAAATCCACCCCCTTTTTAGTCATATCAGTGAGTGGCTTAACAACAGAGGAATAATTCAAAATGAACTTTCTGTAATAATTGGCAAAACCCAAAAACCGCATCAGTGCCTTCTGATTCTCAGGAAGCTCCCAATCAAGCACAGCACAGACCTTCTCAGGGTCCATCCGAAAACCAGAAGCGGAGAGAAGAAAACCAATAAATTGAATCTCCAGAACCGCAAACACACATTTTTCCAGTTTAGCGTACAATTTATTCTCCCGCAGAATCAGCAAGACCTGACATAGGTGGTCCCGGAGAGTCTTGAAATCAGGAGAAAAAATCAAAATGTCATCTAGATACACCAGTACAAATTTCCCCATTAAATGATAAAAAATGCTGTTCACAAAATGTTGGAAGACGGCCAGAGCATTCATCAAACCAAAGGGCATAACCAAATTCTCGAAATGACCCTCAGGGTTATTGAAGGACGTCTTCCATTCGTCCCCTTCCCTGACCCTGACTAGGTTGTATGCCCCTCTTAAATCCAACTTAGAAAAAACTTTAGCCCCAACAATCTGGTTAAACAGGTCCAGGATCAGAGGAAGCGGATATTGGTCACGAATCGTGATACGGTTCAGCTCCCTGAAATTAACAAAAAACAAAAAAAAACAGTGGCAACAGGTGACTTCGAGGGTCGGATGTGTCCCTTTCTCAGGCTCTCAGAGATATAAGTACGCATAGCGACCCTTTCAGGTTGGGAGAGAATGTATAGTCGTGATTTTGGCAGCTTGGCGCCTGGGATGAGATTAATAGGGCAGTCATACTCCCGGTGCAGGGGCAACTCCTGGACACCACTCTCGGAAAACACATCCGAAAATTCAGAGAGAAAAGATGGCACAGTCTTGGTAGAAACCTCTGAAAGAGATGCCGTGAAGCAATTCTCTCTGCAAAACTCACTCCAACCATTTATTTGCCTTGCTTGCCAATCAATGGTGGGGTTATGTTTAGTGAGCCAGGGTAGCCCCAACACTAGAGGAGTAGGTAATCCGCTTAAGACGAAACATGACATATCCTCAACATGAGCGTCACCCACAGTCAAACGGATATTGTGAACTATGCCCTTTAACGATCTTTGAGAAAGTGGAGCGGAATCGATAGCAAAAACAGGTATATCCTTTTCCAAAGTGCATACCTGGAAACCATGCGTTGTTGCAAATTGATTATCAATGAGATTGACAGCTGCTCCACTATCTACAAAAATCTCACAATGTTCTTGCTGTCTAGCGCCACCCTGGTAGGTAGGAGAAAACGGGAACTCCAAGCAAACGGCAAACCTTCAATTTCCGCATCAACCTTGCCAATAGTAGCAAATGGAAAGGTTTTAGAGGTTTTTTTTTTGTTTTGTTTTGTTTTTATTACCCTCAGACAACTTAATGAATCTCCTAGAGGGGCAAACATTAGCTAAATGATTTATACCCCCACAACAGAAACAAATCCTCCTCTGAGAGCTGAATCCTCTACTATCAGAGGCAAACAAACCGAGCTGCATGGCCTCCTCCTCAGAGGGGATTGAGACAGACTGAGACCCCTGCGCACTGAATGAGACACCACCACTGTCCTTGGGCTGAATATGACAGGAAAGAGTAGTTTCCTCTCTCTCTAAGACACCTGTCAATACGAACAGCTAGAGACATGACTGACTCTAACGACGCTGGTCTCTCATGAAAAGCGAATGCATCTTTCAATCTTTCCAAAAGACCATGGCAAAATTGACTTCGGAGTGCAGCATCATTCCAGCCAGTATCAGCTGCCCATCTCCGAAATTCAGAACAATATATCTCTGCGGAGTGTTTACCCTGGCATAAAAAACGCAGTTTAGATTCAGCCAGAGCAATACGATCCGGGTCATCATATATCTGCCCCAGGGCTACAAAAAATTCATCCACCGATCGGAGGGGCCGTGCCCCCACCGGCAGCTAAAAAGGCCCAAGACTGAGCGTTATCCCTGAGCAGCGAGATGATGATCCCCACCCTCTGCTCCTCATCACCAGAGGAATGGGGAAGTAGGCGAAAATGGAGTTTGCAAGCCTCTCTAAAGCGAACAAAATTCTCACTACCCCCGGAGAACGTATCCGGAAGCGAGATCTTAGGCTCGGAACAAACTCCATGAACGCCAGCAGAACCGGTCACCTGAAACTGAGACACAGTTTTACGGAGATCTGCTACCTCCAGCGAAAGACCTTGCAAGCGGTCAATCAAGGCTGAAACCAGATCCATGCTTAAGACGGTTATGTCGGTTTATAATGTCACGGATGAAGTTTGCAGATCGCTGGAACTTATGAATAAACGAGCAACTGGCTTGATCTCAAACTAAGGAGCTTATAGGTGAGCCCTATAAAACCCTAAGAGCTCTCCCTGACTGCTATGCACATGCAAGGGTCTCGATGGTAGACGATTGCATGCCCACGTACCTAAGTCTGTGTGACACCTGAAAACCCTATAATATTGAGGGGACACAATATTATAATACAGACGGAGTCAGGGTCACCTAGATTCAAGCCAGCAAGGAAACACAATAAAGTAATGGACTTATCTGAGCAAACAGCAGAAGCAGCCTCCAGCAGTGAACACTTCTCACAAGAAGTAGTATAAACCGCAAAGTGAGGCAGTATGGGAGGGAATATAAAGGAAGATGATTAGTCTAAATAAGTGACACCTGGCAGAAGGAAAGGAGATGAGAAAGTGAAACCAAAACAGAGAACATCATACAAGAGGTAGAGAAGAACGTCTGCCAGAGCTTCTCACAGAACTGGCGGTGACAGGCAATGGTTACTCTGAGGCTACACACCACACATTAGTGGGTGAAGCTAAAGGCAGAAATGAGGTAGAGCCAAGGTATGAGGCGCAGTAGAGAGCTTTCCTCCTGTGACCTTCTTAGATCCCAGAACCTACAACCAGAGGATAGCGTTTTCGTCCCTGGAGAAATTTAACCAAGCTAAGGAGAGACATCGGTGATAACAGCCATTACTAAAGGCTTAATGGTCACCTTTGCGAATGGTGGAGGACAATCTAGCTACAGGCAGCCTCACCATACTTTGAAGAATACAGATTAGCTACCTGTTTTTAACGGCTTGGAAGATACAGAGACAAAAGGACTAAGCATACCAAATACGCATTACAGGCAACCTCACCAAATAGCTCTGGTTTACTAGGGACCTAAAGCAAAGTTACCTACCAGAACTACTTCTACAAAACCTTCACGCTAAGCTAAACCCAGTCAAACCTATTAACAGTGGATGAACAGAATTCCTTAAAACTGCAAAAGACTGTATTCTGTCTGATGTATATGCTGCAACGGGAACCAACACCAGTAAAAGTTGTGAGTTGTATCCTACCACTGTCTACTTCATTCTTACCACTGGTTGTACCACCATTAACGGTACTGGCGTCACGACAAATACCATCAAGGGACTCAGCCGCAACAAGCACCCTAAGCACCCCTGACATCAAGGGCACCTCAACCTCCATCTTGGCTGATGCTCCCCTACCACAGAGTGTGCCCCTGAGGATTTCGTGCTGTCTTCCTCAACACTGTGCTGCCAGCCCAGGGAGGCTTTCTGCTAACCGTGAGTAAACTGATGAACTGTGTTGTTATTTGGCCCCTCATCGGCCCACCATGAACCTCACGTGCTGCCCCTGTGGTTCTGGCTGTCTGCAGACGTGTCAGCTGCAGACAGTTTAATTATCCGCACCACACCTCCTGTTTAAAGTGTGCGCATCCCTAAATTATCAGTGACATCCAGTGCAGTTTTTCCGTGGACGGTGTCCCCTGCGGACAGTTAAATTATCCACGCCATATCTCTTTCGTAAAGTGTGCTCATCCCTAAAATATCAGTGACATCCAGTGCACTTTTTCCGTAGACTGTGTACACTGCGGACAGTTAAATTATCCGCGCCACATCTCCTGTTTAAAGTGTTCGCATCCCTAAAATATCGGTGAAATCCAGTGCAATTTTTCAGTAGACGGTGTCCGCTACAGACAGTTAAATTATCCGTGCCACATCTGCTGTTTAAAGTGTAAGCATCCCTAAAATATCAATGACATCCAGTGCAGTTTTTCCGTAGACTGTGTCCCCTGCGGACAGTTAAATTATTCGCACCACATCTCCTGTTTAAAGTGTGCGCATCCTTAAAATATCTGACATCCAGTGCAGTTTTTCTGTATATGGTATTCTCTGCGGACAGTTAAATTATCAGCGCCAGATCTCCTGTTTAAAATGTGCGCATCCCTAAAATATTATTGACATCCATTGCACTTTCTCCTTAGACGGTGTCCGCTGCAGACAGTTAAATTTAACCGCGCCACATCTCCTGTTTAAAGTGTGTGCATCCCTAAAATATCAGTGACATCCAATGCACTTTTTCCGTAGACGGTGTGCCCTGCGGACAGTTAAATTATCCGCGCCACAACTCCTGTTTAAAGTGTGCACATCCCTAAAATATCAGTGACATCCAGTGCATTTTTTCCATAGATGGTGTCCGCTGTGGACAGGTAAATTATCTGCGCCACATATCCTTTTTAAAGTGTGTGGATCCCTAAAATATTAGTGAATTTCAGTGCAGGTATTCCTTAGATGGTGTCCCCTGTGGACCGATTAATTATCCTTGCCACATCTCCTGTTTAAAGTGTGCGCATCCCTAAAATATCAGTGACATCCAGCGCACTTTTTCCATAGACAGGGTCTGCTGCGGACAGTTAAATTATCTGTGTCACATCTCCTGTTTATAGTGTGCGCATTCCTAAAATATCAGTGACATCCAGTGCAGTTTTTCCATAGACGGTGTCAGCTGCAGACAGTTAAATTATCCGCACCACATCTCCTGTTTAAAGTGTGCACATCCTTAAAATATCAGTGACATCCAGTGTACTTTTTCCGTAGACGGTGTGCCCTGTGGACAGTTAAATTATCCGCGCCACATCTCTTTTGTAAAGTGTGCGCATCCCTAAAATGTCAGTGACATCCAGTGCATTTTTTTGGTAGGCAGTGTCCGCTGTGGACAGTTAAATTATCCGCGCCACATCTCCTTTTTAAATTGTGTGCATCCCAAAAATATCAGTGACATTCGGTGCAGTTTTTCTGTAGACTGTGTCCCCTGCAGACAGTTATATTATCTGCACCACATCTTCTGTGTAAAGTGTGCGCATCCCTAAAACAAAATTACATCCAGTACACTTTTCCATAGACGGTGTCCCTTGTGGACAGTTAAATTATCTGCACCACATCTCCAGTGTAAAATGTCCGAATCCCTAAAATATCAATGACATCCAGTGCAATTTTTCCGTAGATGTGTTCTGCTGCGTACAATTAAATTATCTGCGCCACATCTCCCATGTAAAGTGTGCGAATCCCTAATATATCAGTAACATCCAGTGCAGTTTTTCCGTAGACAGTGTCTCCTGCGGACAGTTAAATTATCAGGGCCACAACTCCTGTTTAAAGTGTGCGCATCCCTAAAATATCACTGACATCCAGTGCACTTTTTTCGTAGACAGTGTCCAATGCGGACATTTAAATTATCCACGCCACATCTCCTGTGTTAAGTGTGCGCATCCCCAAATTGTTAGTGACATCTAGTGCACTTTTTCCAAGGACAGTGTCCCCTGCGGACAGTTAAATTATCTGCGCAACATCTTCTGTGTAAAGTGTGTGCATCCCTAAAATATCTGTGGCATCCAGTGCACTTTTTCCGTAGACGGTGTCCACTGTGGACAGTTACTTTATCAGTGGCACATCTCCTGTTTAAAGCGTGTGCATCCCTAAAATATCAGTGACATCGAGTGCTCTTTTTCCGTAGACTGTGTACCATGCGGACAGTTAAATTATCCGCGCCACATCTCCTGTTTAAAGTGTGTGCATCCCTAAAATATCAGGCACTCTCCCATAAATGTCTGGTCAACACAATCCTCACTGCCGGGGATCACATAACTAATTAGCACGGAGGAGCCTCGTTGGTTATTGGAATAAACCAGACAAATCGCTCCACCAACTCGGAAACGCCATGCACCACCACCCACAGAATCGAGAAAGAGCTATCAATCTGTCAATCCTTTCCATGGCCGGGTGAGGTTTGCCGTAGTGAGTCAAATTAAGCCACAGGCTCCACTCCTGGTGGTGTCCTTCCGTCAATTAGTTTAAGTTTCAGCTTTGCAACCATACTCCCTCAGGAACCCAAAGACTTAGGTTTCCCGGAAACTGCTCGGCAGGTCATGGATATAACACCGCAGGATCGACTGTCGGATCGTTTTCAAACCTTCGAATTTCGTTGTTGATTAATGAAAACATTCTTGGCAAATGCCTTCACTGTGGTTCGTCTTGCACCGGTCCACGAATTTCACCTCTAGCTGCACAATACGGATGCCACCGGCCGTGCCTCTTAATCATGGCCCTTTTTCCGAAAATCAACAGAATTTTTGGCAGAACTTGCACTTTATATACAAGTAAACCTACAGGAAAGAATGTTTCCTATCAATTTTTCCTCTAAAATCGATTTCATCTTCGGTTTTGTGTGTATAATTGTCAGTCTGTAAAAGTGGCTAGCTAATCGGACAACGTCGCTCCCAGCAGCGACCTGGGAGTCCAAGATGCATCCAGACATCCTCCCCATGCTGTTCCCGAACCATTTCGGTGGTGTTTCCATCAATTTCTGACATTTTCCTATGAACCAGGCACCAAGGGAGTGCTTGGTTTATGCTTGGGTTCTCCCATCGACTTCCATTATACTCGGGTGCTCGGTCGAGCACCTGAACATCCCGATGTGTTCAGCCCAAGCCCCCGAGCACTATGGTGCTCAATCAACACTAGTTGCCACTAGAGTTGAGCGGACACCTGGATGTTCGGGTTCGACGGGTTCGGCCGAACTTCACAAAAAAGTTCGAGTTCGGGACCAGAACTTGACCCGAACTTGACCACGAACCCCATTGAAAGTCAATGGGGACCCGAACTTTTGAGCACTAAAATGGCTCTAAAAATGTCACGGAAAGGGCTAGAGGGCTGCAAATGCCAGCAAAATGTGGTTAAGAGCATGGCAAGTTCTCTGCAAACAAATGTGGATAGGGAAAGGACTTTAAATAACATAAAATACGTAAAAATTAAAACTAATAATCTTGATCTAGGAGGACGAGGTCCATATGGAGTAGGAGGTTGAGGAGGCGGTGGATGTGGCAGTGTAGGTGGAAGTGGCGGTGGAGGAGGTAGCCAAAACTGCTTTTTTTGTTTTAAATTTATTTTATTTTTTTAAATTAGGGTACAACCCAAAACATTGGGAAATATAACCTGTGATAACCCCCTCCAGTCGTGCAAAACACATGTTCAGAAAATACTCAGGGCAGGCCAGCACCTCCAAGGCGTAAAGGGCAAGCTAAGGCCATGTGCCCAATTTGGAGACCCAGAAGTTGCAGGGGGCAGAACCAAAAAATTGGTGAATTTCACCCGAAAACGTAAAAGACAAATTTTGTGAATTTTTTTAACCTGTCTATTAGGTATAGCAGTGGTACATCACACCCAAAAATTGGTGAATCTCATCCGAAAATGTAACAAAGTAGTGAAATGAGATAAGATAAAATAAGTACAAATAAAAAAAAAAAATTAGATTTATGAGGTGGAGGTCCATATGGAGTAGGAGTTTGAGGGGGCGGTGTAAGTGGAAGCAGCGTTGGAGGAGGACTAGGTAGCCAACACTGTTTTTTTGTTTCCATTTTTTATTTTATTAGGGTACACTCCAAAGCAGTGTGAAATATCCAAAATACAAGAATGAGCAATTGCTCTGTAGTATAACAATGGCTGGTTAAGGCCGGTATACATGTCAATTCTGCACAAGGTACGGACAAGTCCTGTGGGATCCATGCCTGGTTCATTTTAATTTGCTGTGGACAGGCGGCTGCGCTTGTCTGTGATAACGCCCCCTGCCGTGCTAAACACACGTTCAGATAATACACTGGCTGCAGGGCAGGCCAGCACCTCCAAGGCATAAAGGGCAAGCTCAGGCCATGTGCTCAATTTAGAGACCCAGAAGTTGAAGGAGGCAGACCCTTCATTCAGTACGTGTAGGCGTGTGCACATATACTGCTCCACCATGTTGGTGAAATGCTGCCTCCTGCTAAGACATTCCATATCAGCTGGTGGTGCTGGTTGTTGCGGCGTGCTGACAAAGCTTTTCCACATTTCGGCCATGCTAACCCTGCCTTCTGAGGTGCTGGCGGTGCCCCAGCTGTGTTTGCGACCTCTTCCTCCTCCTCTGATTTCGCCTTGTGCTTCCACTGTGCCCCCGCTGTCAGGTGGGAATGCCACCAGCAGCACGTCTACTAGCGTGCGCTTGTACTCGCGCATCTTACGATCACGCTCCAGTGAGGGAATTAAAGACGGTACGTTGTCCTTGTAACGGGGATCCAGCAGCATGGCCACCCAGTATTCAGCACAAGTTAGAATGTGGGCAACTCGGCGGTCGTTGCGGAGACACTGCAGCATGTAATCGCTCATGTGTGCCAGGCTGCCCAGAGGCAACGAAAAGCTGTCATCTGTGGGAGGTGTATCATCTGTGTCCTCTGTATTTCCCCCAGCCACGCACCAGTGATGGCCATGAGCTGGTCTGGGTGCCACCCTGTTGTGAACAAGTTTCCTCCTCCTCCATCTCCTCCTCCTCATCCTCCACCTCGTCATCCTCCAGAACTGTGCCCTGGCTGTACAATTGTGTACCTGGCGTTTGTGGGTGCAGCAACCCACCCTCGGAGCCACTTGTGAATGACTGTCCGGAAACCCTACGAAATGATCCCTCTTTCTCCTCCTCCTCCTGTGTTACATCCTCTTCCATCATCGTCAGCAGCGTTTTTTCAAGGAGGCATAGAAGTGGGATAGTAACGCTGAGAATAGCATTATCGGCACTGGCCATGTTGGTGGAGTACTCGAAACAGCGCAACAAAGAACACAGCTCTCGCATGGAGGCCCAGTCATTGGTGGTGAAGTGGTGCTGTTCCGCAGAGCGACTCACCCGTGCGTGCTGCAGCTGAAACTCCACTATCGCCTGCTGCTGCTCGCACAGTCTGGCCAGCATGTGCAAGGTGGAGTTCCACCTTGTGGGCACATCGCATATAAGGCGGTGAGCGGGAAGGCTGAAGTTACGCTGCAGCGCTGACAGGCGAGCAGCAGCAGGGTGAGAATGCCAAAAGTGCGCACAGACGGCCCACACTTTATGCAGCAGCTCTGACATATCAGGGTAATTTTTAAGGAATCTCTGCACCACCAAATTCAGCACATGCACCAGGCAAGGGATGTGCGTTAAACCGGCTAGTCCCAGAGCTGCTACGAGATTTCACCCATTATCGCACACTATCAGGCCGGGCTTGAGGCTCACTGGCACCAACCACTCATCCGTCTGTTGTTCAAGGCCCATCCACAGCTCCTGCGTGGTGTTGGGTTTGTCCCCCAAACAGATAAGTTTAAAAACTGCCTGCTGTCGTTTACCCCTGGCTGTGCTGAAGTTGGTGGTGAAGGTGTTGCGCTGACTGGATGAGGCGCAGGTAGAGGATGAGGAAGCGGACTAGGAGGAGGAAGCAACAGGAGGCAAACTGAAGCGCCCTGCAATCCTCGGTGGTGGAAGGACATGCGCCAAACTGCTATCCGCCTCAGACCCAGCCGCCACTGCATTTGTGCTGTTATGGAGATATAATGTCCCTGACCATGCTTACTGGTTCACGTATCTGTAGTGAGGTGCACCTTGCCACAGATGGCGTTGCGCAGTGCACACCTGATTTTGTCCCCCACTTGGTTGTGCAGCGAAGAGATGGCTCGCCTGGAAAAGTAGTGGCGGCTGGGCATGACGTACTGTGGGACAGCCACCGCCATAAGGCTTTCAAAACTCTCCGTCTCCACCAGACGGATTGACAGCATTTCAAAGGCCAGTAATTTAGAAATGCTGGCATTCAGGGCCAGGGATCGCGGGTGGGTAGGGGGGTACTTCCTCTTCCGCTCCAGTGTTTGGGAGATGGAGAGCTGAACGCTTCTGTGGGACATTGTGGAGATGCTTGGTGACCCACGTGGTGGTGTTGCTGGCAGATCCTCTGTTTGCGGGGTGGCAGGTGGCACTGACACTCCAGAGGTGGATGAAGAGGCCGAGACTGCAGCAGAAGAGGAAGCAGGAGGAGCCAGAGACATTTCTTGGTTTTTGAGGTGTCTACTCCGCTGCAGCTCGTGCTTTTGCACTAAAATGCCTGGTCAGGATGAGAATGTTTATGCCTCGCTTCAGGCTCTGATTGCACAGCGTGCAAACCACTCGTGTCTTGTCATCAGCACATTGTCTGAACTGCCACACCAGGGAACTCCTTGGAGCTGGCTTTGGTGTGCTCGGTCCTTTGCTGCGGTGGGCAGTAGCAGGCGCACTGTCTAAAGGACGGCCGCTCAACTTTTGCACCCTGCTCCCTTTTCTGCTGTGCTGGTGGCTCTGTGCGACCACGCCTCTTCCTCCGAACTTCACAGGTCATTCGCATGTCCTTGATTCCATGTGGGGTCGAGGACCTCATCGTCCTCCACATAATATTTCACCCAGTCTTCACCCCTGCCCTCCTTGTCAGTCTGCACACTTTCGAAAGCCACAGCAATTAGCACCTGTGTTTCGTCATCATCCGAGACGTGCTACGATGGTCCTCCCATGTACTCATCTTGAAGCATAAGTTGTTGGGCATTGGTGCACTCGATCTCTTCCACTTCTGGGGCAGGGATAGGTGGATGGCCCAGGGAAACCCTGCCAACAGTCATCAAAAAGCAGAAGAGACTGCTGCGTGACTTGGGGCTCAGACTGCTTGGCTGATTTGCAAGAGGGTGAGGTGAAAGACTGATGGACATGGGCTGCAGGTGCCAACTCTGATCTTTCAGCAGGAGACTGGGTGGGAGACAATGTGAAGGAACTGGAGGCACTGTAAGCAACCCAGTCTACTATCGCCTGTACTTGTTCTGGCCTCACCATTTGTAGAGCCGCATTAGGCCCGACCAAATACCACTGCAGGTTCTGTCGCCTACTCGCACCTGAGGGAGGGGTTTCACTTGTGCGTGTAGCTGGCACAGATCGACCATGTCCTCTCCCTGCAACAGGAGCTCCACCAGCAGCACCACGACCTGGCCCACGTCCCTTATTTGACGCTCTCCTCATATTTCTCAAATTTAGGATCTTGCCCTAAATGGGTGTTTAATTAATAGCAGAATAGAACGACAGTATGTAAAGGTTGTATCTCACACGTACAGATGCAGACTAGGCCGCAATTTAATTTTTCTGCCCAAAATGTCTGTTTTTCAAATAACTAAATAGAACCACAGTATGTAAAGGGTGTATCTCACACGTACAGATCCAGACTTGGCCGCAATTAAAGTTTTTTGCTCAAAATGGTTGTTTTTCAAATAACTGAATAGAACCACAGTATCTAAAGTGTGTATTTCACAATGACATATGCAGCAAAGGCTGCAAAATTAAGTTTTTTGCCCAAAATGGGTGTTTGTTTAATAACAGAATATGACAGCAGTATATAACCCTTGAATTCCACACGTGCTGAAGCAGCAAGGGCTGTAAAATTGTGTATTTAGCCCAAAAAGGGTGTTTTGTTAATAGAAGAATATAACCACAGTATCTAAAGTGTGTATCTCACACATACAGATCCAGACAAGGCCGCAATTTAAGTTTTTTGCCCAAAATAGCTGTTTTTCAAATAACTAAATAGAATTACAGTATGTAAAGGGTGTATCTCACACGTACAGATCCAGACTAGGCTGCAATTTAAAGAATAACTGTCACATTTAGACCCTAATTTCAATTTTCATATATGTAGTTGCAGCATACGGGTAGGTTACCCGACACTGCTATATTATAATGGGTATCTCCCTTTAAGAAAGTTAGGCCTGTAGCAGGCAATTCATATTCCAGCCAGCAGAGGGAGCCCCCAGTTTAGTATAAATAGGCCAGGGCCTAGCCTAGGAAGGGAGTTGGAAGTTTCTAGTTCAGAGTTACTGCTGAGAGATTCAGGACTCAGTAACTTGTGCAGAAATTGCACCACTGGTGTGGAGGATCATTCCCACCCAGTTTTCCAGGTCAAGTATACCTGAGGTACTCTAAGTATCAGCCTGTCTCTAACAAGTGGGACAGAGAGTGTAACCGGCAAGGCAGTTCGCATATCAAGTATAGAGCCTGTCACCAGGAGAGAAGGAAACCTCTACAAAACCTTTGCTCAAGGGTTATCACTGTGATTTGGGTGTCTGGACCTTGAGAGTATTGCTTACAGCCAGGAACTAAAGCAGGAGGGGAAGTAAGTGTACCCCTGCAGAGAGAGTAGTTGCCTGAAGTGTATTGCTGCATTTAGAGTAAGAGGAAAGACCTGATCCTAGGAGGCCTGTCTTGAAGATAGCCTTTTGCGACTGTGAGTAATAGCCTGAACCACTGCTATGACTGTATTGTAACGTGTGGAATATTCTGGAACTGTACTTACTGACTGTTCATCTATCTTCAAATACGTTCAGTAAAGTTATCCTGTTATTCAAATATAAGGATTACTCAATTATTCCACCTGTCACTACACGGTGTGCCACCGTTCAATTGGCACTGGCGTCACGACATTCATCACCTACCTGTTCCAGTGTTGACCCGATTGAAGACGACAGTGAGTCCCAGGTTAGTGGGTTGCCCTGCACTACAAAGCCCAGCATACCTAAAGCTACACTACTGACCCCCTGGGATACTGCATAGTTAGTAATAACATGATATTCCAGAATCAGTTACTATTAGACTGACTTACCCCATATTTAATAAGATTCAGCCCTTAGCAACCAGTCTGCATAAAACTGCAATCTCACTATTCAGTTAAGATGGCCGCCACTGCCCTCACCCTGAGGCCAATCCCGCCTGCTCTTACTAGCCAATAACAATAGCCCACCAAAAGTGTCAGTAACCAGAGCCCTCCCCCTAAAGGGTTAATCTCCTGCAGCACAAAGGGGTCCTCTTACCACATGTTGCTTTCATTTATACACTGAGCAGATGGCAGATCTCCCTTCCCTGCTCTGCTTCGACTCTACTTCTCCAGCTCTGCTGAGTGAGGGAGCGTCTGCCAAGCGCAGGGACAGGGAGAAGTGCACACAGCCTAGGCACTGTTATCAGCTGCTGGGGAGGACCTGGCTTTAATCATTTACTTACAGTCCCTGGCTGTCAGTA
Organism: Bufo bufo; assembly: GCF_905171765.1. Taxonomy (NCBI): domain Eukaryota; kingdom Metazoa; phylum Chordata; class Amphibia; order Anura; family Bufonidae; genus Bufo; species Bufo bufo. The sequence goes on along the minus strand of NC_053389.1, from coordinate 598,730,035 downwards.
ATCTGACCATGCACGCAGCGTGCTCGGACCATGCCTAGCAACCCTATTTTAAGCACAGGTAAAAGTAGGCAGTACAGGGAACAAAAATGTGGAATTAAGGGGTAATTGAATACACAGTGAAAAGTTGAAATAGGGCCACCAAGGTGATATTAATCACCACAATCCAATACTCCAAAAAAAAAACACGATAGTTATACTTTAAGTTTTTTGCCATAAATGGCTGTATTTCAAATAACTAAATAAAACCACAGTATGTAAAGGGTGTATCTCACACGTACAGATGTATACTAGGCCGCATTTAAAGCTTTTTGCCCAAAATGGATGTTTGTTTAATAACAGAATATGACAGCAGTATATATCCCTTGAATTTCACACGTGCTGTTGCAGAAAGGGCTGTAAAATTGTGTATTTTGCCCAAAAAGGGTGTTTTATTAATAGAAGAATATAACCACAGTATCTAAAGTGTGTATCTCACACTTACAGATCCAGACTTGGCCGCAATTTAAGTTTTTTGCCAAAATGGCTGTTTTTGAAATAACAGAATAGAGCCACAGCATCTAAAGTGTATATCTCACATGTACAGATCCAGACTAGGCCGCAATTAAAGTTTTTTGCCCAAAATGGTTGTTTTTCAAATAACTGAATAGAACCACAGTATCTAAAGTGTGTATATCACAATGACATATGCAGCAAAGGCTGCAAAATTAATTTTTTTGCCCAAAATGGGTGTTTGTTTAATAACAGAATATGACAGCAGTATATAACCCTTGAATTTCACATGTGCTGATTCAGCAAGGGCTGTAAAATTGTGTATTTAGCCCAAAAAGGGTGATTTATTAATAGAATATAACCACAGTATCTAAAGTGTGCCGCAATTTAAGTTTTTTGCCCAAAATGTTGTTTTTCAATTAACTAAATAGAACCACAGTATGTAAAGGGTGTATCTCACACATACAGATCCAGACTAGGCCGCAATTAAAGTTTTTTGCCCAAAATGGTTGTTTTTCAAATAACTGAATAGAACGACAGTATCTAAAGTGTGTATCTCACAATGACATATGCAGCAAAGGCGGCAAAATTATGTTTTTTTTGCCCAAAATGGGTGTTTGTTTAATAACAGAATATGAAAGCAGTATATAACCCTTGAATTCCACACGTGCAGATGCAGCAAGGGCTGTAAAATTGTGTATTTTGCTCAAAAATTGTGTTTTTAAAAACCCAGAAAATCATAGCTGTATTTCTAGCTTAAATTGAACACTGCGGAAAATGCTGAACACCGAACATGAACCCGAACTTTTACTGAAATGTTCGGGTTTGGGTCCGGGGTCCAAAAATCCTAAAGTTCGCTACAAGCCCTAACTTTACAGTTCAGGTTCGCTCAACCCTAGTTGCCACCTTTCCCAACAATAAATACACTGTTTACACAAGCTAAAAAGGTTGAGGTGGATTAGAACAGGTGTTATTTGATCATATTTTAAATTTTTGCTCCATTTATTTTCTAATGGGATTAGACGTAGCCTCTATGGGACGTAGCCTCTATTTTTGAAATGTTTCTAATGGGATTTGACCTCACAACCATCTACATTAAAGGCAAGAAACTTAAACACTGAGCTACAGAGCTCCATGTTAAACTATTGTAAATATATTATGGCTAAAAACCTCAGTTGTAGTTTCCCATTGTATTATGTATTCATATATATCAGAAGTATAATTTTATATTTTTATGCAGTAATTACATATTTAATTTGTGCCATACATTATTTTTACAATTGCTAAAAATATATAAATTGATACTTCTGCTGTATATAAATACCTAATACAAAAGAAACTACTATGACGGGTTTAACATTAAGCTCTATAGCTCAGTGGTTAAGGTTCTTGCCTTTAAAGAGGACCTACCACCACTCCCGACATGCCTGTTTTAATAGCTTTATGCATTCCCCATGTAATAACAATTCTGGAGCATCTATTCTTATGGCTCTGTGTTGTGCCAATCCTTTATTATTTCTACTAGAATTTATGAATGAGATGCTAGCAGTCTGCAGTAAGGGTACAGAGAGGTGTTAACAAGTTGTGTGTGTGTGTGTGTACCTTCACAGTCTGAAAATGGGAGCACTCATTGGATAGAGTCGATGCAGGTATACCCCCAACTGGTTACCTCCCCTCTGTACCCTTACTGCAGACTGCTAACAATTCATTCATAACTTCTAGTAGAAATAACAGAGGAATAATATAGCCATAATAGATTCTTCAGAATTGTTATTATATGGAGAATGCATGAAGCTATTAAAACAGGCATGTCAGGAGTGGTGACAGGTCCTTTTTAATGTAGAGAGTTGGTAGTTTGAATCCTGGCAGAAACATTTAAAAAAAATAGAAGCTAAATAAGACTTAAATACACAAAGTATCCCCAAGCATACTGGCAATGCTTTGGGATACCCCTTTCATATGTATAGCACTGACTCTTTATATGGACACGGCCATATATGGAGTTAGAGCAGGGACTCCCAGAAGCACTGACTCCATATATGGACATAGAGTAGGGACTCCCAAGCCATATATGGAGTCAGAGCAAGGACTCCTAAGCCAGGAACAGTAACATTGCTGGAGTTAGTAACACTGCCGAGTCCCAACTCTTCAGTGGTCTGCTGCCCTGACGTTCAGCAGTTCTGAAGCAGGGGGCCCTGGGAAATTGCCCAGTGTGCCCCCCCCCCCCCAATGCCAACCCTGAGTGGAGTATATGAAAGGGAAGAGCCCTATCTTTTTTTTACCACGTTTTGTATCTATAGTTATAGTGAGGCATCTTATTTGAATTTAGCCTGACCACACTTTGAAATAAAGTAATGGACCTAAGGAGTAGTATCCACAGACATAATATAATATACTGTATGCAATGTTAATTGCTGAGATATGTAATAATATTTTAAATCAGGGAAACAAACCATATGTTCATTACTCAAACCCTACAGGATTTTTGTCTTCTATCTTTTTTTCAGCATTCAACAGTATTGCCAAGTTATCTATTGCACCTCACCAGCTTAAAAAAGTGTAATCAACTAAAGTCCTAAACATTGCTATATGAGTATAATTGTGTGCATTCCTGTCGTATTACAAAAATAATAAAATAAACATTAAACACATTAAATCATTGCATCAATTCAACCATATCACTTTCAATTCTGTTTTACAATTATCATTTTGATCATGTCAAAAATTGTTAGTTTGTAGTCAAATAGTGAGAAAAAGCTGACTTTCAAAGTCTACAGAATTTCGTTCTGAGCTCCTTGCATTACTCAGTTTGTGTGTTACTATTCCTGACTGATTCAGACATGTTTTCCCACTGATGGTTTCCTGATTTGGTAACTTGCAGTTTTAGAAATACTTGTCATGTTTGAATGTCTCAAGTAACTCTATCAGCAATCTATCAGCAACTCTAATTCTCTGTAATTCCACTCATATTCATTTTATGTACACGCCTAACATTTAATGTCAATATACTTCCCCTAATTCAAATTCTTTTTATTTCAGTTTCTGGGTATTATATCTAATTATAATACTCTTTTATGAGTCTCTTCAATTGCTTCCACTTGCTCTTTATATTTCTTAATTTTCATTTAGCACTGTATCTGATTAATGTTTAGTATCTACAATTCTACATACCTCTCATTTTGATTTAATTTAAATTAATTTACTTTTTGACCATCTGCAGTTATTTTAATTCCTATTCATATTGACGTGAATCAATAAACAAATCTTTCACTCAATTCCTCTGTGGATATCTGTCACGGATGGTGTACAGGAAACAAGACAATACAATACAATATAAACAATGACTCACTGGATCCACAACTAAGGAACAAAAGGGAGACCCCTGCATGAGACCTGCCGCTCTCCCTTATTGCTCAGCCTATGCGACCACCCCAAAGGTGGATGGGCGCATATCCACGTACCTCGACTATCTTACACCTGAAGACCCTACAATAGTGAGGGGATACGACCACCGGCTCCCTACACAGACACGGAGGGAGTCAGGGTCACCTGGATCCAGAAAACAGAAAATCATAAATACATAAACAGCACTTATCTTGCAGACGACTGGGGACTGTGGACTGAGAACTAGGAACAGCATGCACACACACTCCAGGAAGTTGTATAAGCCGCACACTACTGCATTCTGGGAAGGAACTTAACCAAAACAAAGAAATTCAAGGAGGAGGATCTGAAAGGCTCCTGTCAGAGCTTCTCAGCTGTCTGGCTGTGACAGTACCCCTCCCTCTACGAGTGGACTCCGGACACTCAGAGCCCACCTTCTCAGGATGGGACCTATGGAAAGCCCTGATGAGACGAGTGGCCTTAATGTCCGTCACTGGGACCCACATCCTCTCCTCAGGACCATAACCCTCCCAATGAACGAGGTACTGGAGGGAACCGCGGACAAGACGAGAATCCACAATCCTAGAGACCTGAAATTCAAGATTTCCATCAACCATAATCGGAGGAGGAGGCAAAGGCGAGGGTACAATAGGTTGAACATAAGGTTTCAATAAGGACTTATGAAAAACATTATGGATCTTCCAAGTCTGAGGAAGATCAAGACGGTAGGCAACAGGATTGATGACAGACAGGATCTTGTAAGGCCCAATAAACCTAGGACCCAACTTCCAGGAGGGAACCTTCAATTTGATATTCTTGGTAGACAACCACACCAGATCACCAACATTCAGGTCCGGACCAGGCACACGTCTCTTATCTGCCACACGCTTATATCTCTCACTCATGCTCTTTAGATTATCCTGAATCTTTTGCCAAATAGATGACAAAGACGAGGAGAATCTGTCCTCATCAGGTAAACCAGAAGACCCCTCTCCCGAGAAAGTCCCAAACTGCGGATGAAACCCATATGCACCAAAAAATGGTGACTTATCAGAGGACTCCTGACGACGGTTATTTAAAGCAAACTCAGCAAGGGACAAAAAAGAACACCAATCCTCCTGATTCTCCACCACAAAACAGCGCAGATATGTCTCCAGATTCTGATTGACGCGCTCCGTCTGGCCATTCGACTGCGGGTGGAAAGCAGAAGAGAATGACAACCGAACCCCCAAGCGAAAACAGAAAGCCTTCCAGAATCTGGAAACAAACTGCGTGCCCCTATCAGAGACTATGTCTGAAGGAATACCATGCAATTTGACAATGTGGTCAATAAATGCCTGCGCCAGCGTCTTAGCATTAGGCAAACCAGGAAAAGGGATAAAATGCACCATTTTGCTAAAAAGGTCCACCACCACCAGAATCACAGTCTTCCCCGAGGAACGAGGCAAGTCCGTTATGAAGTCCATGGACAGATGTGTCCAAGGACGGGAAGGAATGGGCAAAGGGAGGAGAGGACCTGATGGCCGTGAATGAGGGACTTTGGCACGAGCGCAAGTCTCGCAAGCTGCCACAAAACCCTCAACTGACTTACGAAGCGCAGGCCACCAGAATCTCCGAGCGATGAGATCCAGTGTGGCTCTTGCCCCCGGGTGCCCAGCAAGGACCGTATCGTGGTGTTCTTTAAAAATCTTGTGTCTCAAAGCGAGAGGCACAAACAACCTCCCAGGAGGACAAAGATCAGGAGCTTCTGACTGGGCTGCCTGCACCTCTGCCTCCAATTCAGGAAAAAGAGCAGAGACCACCACACCTTCAGCCAAAATGGGACCCGGGTCTTCAAAATTCCCACCTCCCGGAAAACAACGTGACAGGGCATCTGCCTTCACATTCTTAACCCCAGGGCGGAACGTGACAACAAAATTAAACCTTGAAAAGAACAAAGACCATCTGGCTTGTCTCGGGTTCAGACGCTTGGCTGACTCCAAGTAGGCCAGATTTTTATGGTCAGTAAACACGGTAATAGGGTGTCTGGCTCCCTCTAGCCAATGGCGCCATTCCTCAAAAGCCAACTTGATGGCCAACAATTCCCTATCTCCCACATCATAATTTCTCTCTGCGGAGGAGAGTTTCCTTGAGAAAAAGGCACACGGTTGCCATTTGGCAGGAGAGGAACCCTGAGACAAGACCGCACCCACCCCTACCTCAGAAGCATCAACCTCAACTATGAAGGGTAACGAAATATCAGGTTGTACCAGGATGGGAGCGGAAGCAAAACTCTCCTTGATATTAGAAAAGGCCTTACGCGCCTCTACCGACCAGGAAGAAAAATCTACCCCCTTTCTGGTCATATCAGTGAGTGGTTTAACAACAGAGGAATAATTCAAAATAAATTTCCTGTAATAATTGGCAAAGCCCAAAAAACGCATCAGCGCCTTCTGATTCTCAGGAAGCTCCCACTCAAGCACAGCACGGACCTTCTCGGGGTCCATGCGAAAACCAGAAGCGGAGAGAAGAAACCCCAGAAATTGAATTTCTGGAACTGCAAACACACATTTTTCCAGTTTTGCTAAAATAATTTATTCTCCCGCAGAATGAGCAAGACCTGACGTAAGTGTTCCTTATGAGTCTTGAAATCAGGATAAAAAATCAAAATGTCATCCAATTACACTAATACAAATTTTCCCATTAAATGATAAAAAATGCTGTTCACGAAATGCTGAAAAACGGCTGGGGCATTCATCAAACCAAAAGGCATAACCAAATTCTCAAAATGGCCCTCAGGGGTATTGAAAGCCGTCTTCCATTCGTCTCCTTCTCTGACCCTGACCAGGTTGTATGCCCCTCTTAGGTCTAATTTGGAAAAGACTTTAGCCCCAACAACCTGGTTAAACAGGTCTGGGATCAGAGGAAGCGGATAAGGATCACGAATAGTGATACTGTTCAGCTCCCTGAAATCCAGACAAGGTCTTAAAGAACCATCTTTTTTCTTAACAAAGAAAAAGCCAGCGGCAACAGGTGACTTCGAGGGTCGTATGTGTCCTTTTCTCAGACTCTCAGAGATATAAGCACGCATAGCGACCCTCTCAGGTTGAGAGAGATTGTATAAACGAGATTTAGGCAGCTTGGCGCCTGGGATGAGATTAATAGGGCAATCATACTCCCTGTGCGGAGGCAAATCCTGAACTCCACTCTCAGAGAAGACATTCGAAAATTCAGAGAGGAAAGGTGGTACAGTCTTAGTAGAAACCTCAGAAACAGATGTTATGAGGCAATTCTCTCTGCAAAAGTCACTCCAACCATTTATTTGCCTCGCTTGCCAATCAATGGTGGGGTTATGTTTAGTGAGCCAGGGTAGTCCCAACACTAGAGGAGTAGGCAAACCGCTAAGGACGAAACATGACACATCCTCAACATGAGCATCACTCACAATTAAACGGATATTGTGAACTATGCCCTTTAATGATTTCTGAGAAAGTGGAGCGTAATCAATAGCAAAAACAGGAATATCCTTTCCCAAAGTGCATACCTGGAAACCATGAGTTATTGCAAATTGATTATCAATGAGATTGACAGCTGCTCCACTATCCACAAAAATCTCACAAAAAATGCTCTTGCTCTCTAGCACCACCCTAGCAGGTAGGACAAAACGGGAACTACAAGCAAACGGAAAACCTTCAATTTCCGCCTCAACCCTGCCAATAGTAACAGACGGAACATTTTTAAAAGATTTTTTCCTTTTTGTCTCTTTATTACTCCCAGAAAACTGCCTGAATCTCCTAGAGGGACAAACATTTGCCAAATGATTTATACCTCCACAACAAAAACAAACCCTCCCATGCGGTCTGAATCTTCTATTGTCTGAGGCAATCAACCCCAGCTGCATGGGTTCCTGCTCAGAAGGGGCTGACAGTGACTGAGACCCCTGCGCACAGAATGAGACCGCTGCACTGTCCCGGGACTGAGTATGACAGGAAGGAGAGATCTCTCCTCTCTCACTAAGACGCCTGTCAATACGAACGGCCTGAGACATAGCAGAGTCCAGGGAGATTGGCCTCTCATGAAAGGCAAATGCATCTTTCAATCCCTCTGAAAGACCCTGGCTAAATTGACTTCGGAGTGCAGCATCATTCCAACCAGTATCAGCTGCCCATCTCCGAAATTCTGAGCAGTATATCTCTGCGGATTGTTTACCCTGGCATAACAGACGTAGTTCAGACTCAGCCAGAGCAATACGATCCGGATCATCATATATCTGACCCAGGGCTAAAAAGAATTCATCCACTGAGCGGAGGGGCCGTGCCCCCTCCGGTAGCGAAAAGGCCCAAGACTGGGCGTTACCCCTGAGCAGCGATACAATGATCCCCACCCTCCGTTCTTCATCACCAGAGGTATGGGGAAGAAGGCGAAAATGGAGTTTGCAAGCCTCTTTAAAACGCACAAAATTCTTTCTACCCCCAGAGAACGTATCCGGGAGCGAGATCTTAGGCTCAGCACAAACTCCATGAACGCAAACTGAACCGGTCACTTGAAACTGAGAAAAAATCCTACGGAGATCAGCTACCTCCAATGAAAGACCCTGGAGGCGTTCAGCCAAAAGTGAAACCGGATCCATGCTTGAGACGGTTTTGGCAGCTTATAATGTCACGGATGGTGTACAGGAAACAAGACAATACAATATAAACAATGACTCACTGGATCCACAACTAAGGAACAAAAGGGAGACCCCTGCATGAGACCTGCCGCTCTCCCTTATTGCTCAGCCTATGCGACCACCCCAAAGGTGGATGGGCGCATATCCACGTACCTCGACTATCTTACACCTGAAGACCCTACAATAGTGAGGGGATACGACCACCGGCTCCCTACACAGACACGGAGGGAGTCAGGGTCACCTGGATCCAGAAAACAGAAAATCATAAATACATAAACAGCACTTATCTTGCAGATGACTGGGGACTGTGGACTGAGAACTAGGAACAGCATGCACACACACTCCAGGAAGTTGTATAAGCCGCACACTACTGCATTCTGGGGAGGAACTTAACCAAAACAAAGAAATTCAAGGAGGAGGATCTGGAAGGCTCCTGTCAGAGCTTCTCAGCTGTCTGGCTGTGACAATATCACAGTTGACATTTCAAGTGATTAGAGAGAACCTCATATCAAATTAGGCAAACTTATCAACAATTAACATTTTTTTCTAAGCCTAAACTTAAAGAGCTTGTGCAACCAGGACAAACTGATGACCCATCGTTAGGCCTACATTCACACTCGCTTTTTGTGCGGATCCGTCATGGATGGATCGTTCAGATAATACAACCGTCTGCATCCGTTCAGAACGGATCCGTTTGTATTATCTTTAACATAGCCAAGACGGATCCGTCTTGAACACCATTGAAAGTGAATAGAGGATGGATCCATTTTCTATTGTGCCAGATTGTGTCATAGAAAATGAATCCGTCCCCATTGACTTACTTTGTGTGCCAGGACGGATCCTTTTGGATCAGTTTCATCAGACGGACACCAAAACGCTGCAAGCAGTATTTTGATGTCCGTCTTCAAAGCGGAATGGAGACTGAACTGATGCTTTCTGAGCGGATTCTTTTCCATTCAGAATGCATTAGAATGCAAACTGATCCGTTTTGGACCGCTTGTGAGAGCCCTGAATGGATCTCACAAACGGAAAGCCAAAACGCGAGTGTGAAAGCAGCCTAAGATAGGTCATCAATATCTGATTGGTGGGGTCTGTCTCCCGGCATCCCCGCAGATTAGCTGTTTGAAGAGGAGGTGGTGCTTGTGCGAGTGCTAGTTCCTCTTCAAGATTACACTGTGCTTCATCTTGGAAGTTTGGATGGCGCAATTACAAGTGCTTGTTCCAGTCACTTGAATTGGACCAGCAATAATAACTAAACTATATTGCTGCAAGAGAGACAATGTGCAGTATAATCTTGAAGAGAAAGTAGTATTCGCGTGAGTACCACCTCCTCTTCAAAGAGCCAATCTGCACTGAGGATAGGTCATTAATATGTACTGGGTGCACAACTCTTTTAATATATGCATAGCCATAAAACTAGCCATCTCAGCCAATTATTCAGTCTGAATCATCTATATTATGTAATATTGCATGCCGCTGTTTCTCCATCTCTACTAGCCAGGATAATTTTCACATAAAATCTCAATTATCAATTATATATTTTTGAACATATATGCCTAGGACATTGTATGCTACTTAGCCCCTTCATGAAATTTTTCTTCACTGCATCCTATTCCTAGTTCCATGGACTTCTGAGCAGGCAGACTGGAACATTGGGCAGAACTGGCCCAGTATGCTATCTAACATGTCTTCTTTCTTGCGCAGCCTCCAACTGCAGGGGGAGTGGTGATCCCCAAACAGATCAAGTTGTTCTCCACCAATATGAACCAAGTCTGGATTCGGGAGTATTTTCTCGGGAGTATGTTCTCCACCAAAGAATGAACCAAGTCTGGATTCGGGAGTATTTTCACAAACCTCTGTTTGAGGCCGTGGAATAGGTTAGGCCTCGATGACAGTGCCCCATCTTGCAACTCCTGCTGTCTGCCTTACTTACTATTCAATAGTAAGTGGTGCCACAAGAAAGGACAATTTGCACTCATAGTGCTATGTAAACATAAAAGTAAAAAAGTTATGGCTTCAGGAAGGTAGGGAGTAAAAATGAAAATGTAAAAATGAAAAAATTGCAGGGTTTTGAATGGGTTAAGATACAAAGGCTCAAGCTATCTTTCTGATTCTTGACATTGCCATTCTTATTTCTATAATTTTCAAAAAGTAGAATTCCTGGAATGTGGTGGGTTCCAATAGCAAGCTCATCATAGACTGTATGTTTTTCCCTAATGTTTGCCAATAACTATTTTCTGTACCTCTTGGATTCCCCAAGGGGAAGTGTGGGGTTAGAAAGGCAGCTACTTTTTCTCTGTCCGTTCTCTGATCCTCCTGACTTTACCAACATGTCCTTATGGAGATGTCCTAGCACAGTTACTTTTGGTACTATTGTTTTTAGGAGTTATGTGAAACTTTGAGACCATAAACTTGATTATTGTTCAGTGAGTGAACTTTAATAAACTGAATTATTATTAATATCTAAGCAGGGGAATGCAAATATAAAAGCATACTGCAGTCAAAGCAGAATTACAGATAAGACAAACAGTTTTCCATACTTCATATAACATCATAGATGAAATAAATGTAACTCTTAGTTACTTTATTGACTTTTGCCCAATACATAGTGGTTAAATTCACACTCCAGTCAAAACTGATACGCTGTCTTGTTCCTAGGGCAGGGTCTTAGAGGGCAGTACATAGCTCAAGGATTCTTTCTTTGATGTTCTTTAAATCCGAGTGTCATGTCCCACCCATTCCGGCCCTGCAGAAGTAATAGCACAGTGTATCAGTTTTGCCTAGAATGTTCCTTTAGTCATAAAAGATCAGTGCTGTGTTATTATGTTTCTGTACTTGGGTACTGCACTACATACAAAGCTCTGCTTTCATCCTTGTGAATAAAGCAGTAAATAGTCACTAGACTTCTAATACTTGCTCTTTAAGATTTAGACTACAAACATTTGCTTGGAGTAAAAGATTTTTGCTAGCACTACAGCTTAGGGCTCATGCACACGACCGTATGTATTTTGCGGTCCACAAAAAAAAGGATTCGCAAAAAATACGGAAGATGTCCGTGTGCATTCCGTATTTTGCGGAACAGAACAGCTAGACCCTAATAGAACAGTCCTATCCTTGTCCGTAATGCGGACAATAATAGAACATGTTCTATTTTTTGGCGGAACGGAAATACAGACATACGGAAACGGAATGCACATGGAGTTACTTCCATTTTTTTTTGCTGACCCATTAAAAAGAATGGTTCCACATACGGTCCACAAAAAAAAAACAGAATGGACACATAAAGAAAATACGTTTGTGTGCATGAGCCCTTACAGTCATTAACACTAAGGCCCCTTGCAGACGAGCGTGTCCGGATACGTTGCGTCTGCGATCAGGGAAAATCATGCGAGTGCGTACGCAATTTCAGTCAGTTTTGACTGCGATTGCGTTGCTCAGTTTTTTCCGCGCGGGTGCAATGCGTTTTGCAAGCGTGTGAGAAAAAACTGATTGTGGTACCCAGACCCGAACCCTGACTTCTTCACTGAAGTTCGGGTTTGGGTTAGGTGTTCTGTAGATTTTATTATTTTCCCTTATAACATGGTTATAAGGGGAAATAATAGCATTCATAATACAGAATGCTTACTAAAATGGCCGGCATCCTCTTCTTTCTTCTTTCAGGACCTGCCAAAGGACCTTTGATGACGTAATCGCGCTCACTACGTGGTGAGCGCGGTGATGTCAGCGCAGGTCCTGCTGAATGAAGATAGAATCTTCTATCTTCATTCAGCAGGACCTGCGCTGACGTCACCGCGCTCACCACGTGATTACGTCATCAAATGTCCTTTGGCAGGTCCTAAAAGAAGAAGAAAGAAGAAATGACGGCTGCGCGAACAAGCGGATGAGGTGAGTTAATTATTTTTTTTTTTAACCCCTCATGCCACATTTTAGTAAGCATTCTGTATTAAGAATGCTATTATTTTCACGCATCCCCATTGATTTCTATGGGGCCTGCGTTGCGTGAAAAACGCTGAAAATAGAACATGTTGCAAGTGATGCGTGAAAATCAACGCTCATCTTAACAGCCCCATCAAAGTGAATGGGTCCGGATTCAGTGCGGGTGCAATGCGGTCACATCCCGCATTGCACCCGCATGGAAGTCTCGCCCGTGTGAAAGGGGCCTAACTAAGATGTGCTCTGGTTTTGCAAAATTGAAAAGTTTTCTTGAATCTCAAGCTCAGAAAACCCAAGCAACCGTTTGCTTTAATATTTAAAGAAGCTGTCAAATCTCCTCAGGTGGGAAAGGATGCAAGACTGTGCTATGTCCTCGGTCCTCTGAGCCATAGCACTCATCCACCACGCTGAGCTTGGACTTTTGGAAGAGCCAGACTAGTACAACCAACCTAAACAGCTGTGTGCAAGTGATTTTCTGCAGCGTGGCACAGCATGTAGAACTGGGAATCACCTTTTTTCAAGAATGCTTAGTGGGTCTGTATATTCAGCAATGTGTAACATGGAAGTTCATCTGTGCAGTTATCATTCATGTTAGGTTTTGTTCTGCTCTGGTGTGCCGGAAATACTCTTCTTTCTGCTGCCTGAATTAAATCACTCCATTTCAGCATGGAATATATTGAATGATTGCGCACAGACATTTATTCTTTTTTTTTTTTTGTTTTGCACTTGCTGTTTATTTTTCCATTGACAGCCTTTTCCTACAATAAATATTACATGCTTGAGTCTACATTACTTGCACATACCCATTTACTGATAAATTGTGCTTGCTTGCATGCCATTAGGAATTAAATATCAACATTGTGAAGGAATTGTGCAATGCCCTTTAGACGTAAAAAAAAGTCAGCAGTTTCTAGAATAAAAAATAAAAAAACATGCTGTAGCTTTGTAAATTCTACCCGAATTCATAATAAGATGATATGTACTCGTTTACATAGAAATTACCGATCCTGGTGATAAACATAATTCCCATGAATATGTAATCGGAAAATTCTGACCCATTTGCATATACTCTGGCAGTAGTTGAGATATTTTACTGTTCTTCAAAACATCAATATCATTCTGTCAATGGCAAAAGACTAGTGACAATAATGGCTGGCTATAAAGACGATTTCTGGGAACCGAATGAGTGACCTTTAAGAACTCTGTAATTTCAACTACTGGGAATATAATCTTATACAAGCTGTGTATATATATATATTGTGACAGGACCAGGGGGAAAGTGGTAGAAGGAGTCTACATTTCACCTAGGTTCCTGTCCTATACGTTCTAAAAAAGCAGCCAGGGAATTGACAGCAAGGAAAACTAGGTTTTCTCTTTGCAAGGGTTTTGTTATAAAACCTGGTTAGAAGGGCCTGGCTGCTTGGAGCAGGGAGAGTTGGGTGGGTCCCTGCTCCAATTAGCCACTCCAGGTATTCAGGGTAACTGTGGCTAATCACCTTGGAACCTGAGTGTGCTATAAAAGGGCAAACAGCTCACCAGCTGGTCTCTCTGCTCCTGGGTGAGTGAAAAAACAACAGTGTGTTTTGTTGATGGAGTTAGGGACTACTGCCTGTTTAGAAGTAGTGGCCAGACGGCCAGGTATTTCATTTGTTTTGAACTGTTTTTTGTTTAATTCTTTTTCTGCAAAAGTCAATAAAACTGGCTGAGGCCAGTTGCACCATACTTGCTTGGACTGGACTGTGTTTTATGTGCCTATAGCGCCCGTCTATCCCAGGAGACGGCGGTCCTGTGAGCTAATCCCGCTACTATATATATATATATATATATATATATATATATATATATATATTATAGTGACATAGCAAGGTGTTTTTTTGGGAAGGCAGGTATTTTCCTCCCAACATGGGCGGCTAGGCTGATTTCCAGCCAGGTGAGATCAAATACCGGACCGGAGTTTAAGTGCCGGTCTGGGTTTTGGCAGCACCTGGCTGTCCTTTATAAATAGGCAGCTGGGCTCAGAATCAAGGTTTATGTCTTAGGATCTGAGGCATGGTGCCGTACTAGAGGGCTGAGAGCCACATGCTGGGAAACAGGCCCCCTAAAGCCTGTTGTGGACGCTGAAAGAACCTGCTAACAAGGTGACTATTTTTGTGCTTTGGACTTTCCTTTGTGTGAGCAAACGCTAAGGGTCCATTCACACGTCTGTTTTTTCTTTCCTGATCTGTTCCGTTTTTTCTGGAACAGATCTGGACCCATTCATTTTCAATGGGTCCTGGAAAAAAACGGACAGCACAACGTGTGCTGTCCGTTTCCGTTGTTCCGTTCCGCATGTCCGTTTAAATATAAAACATGTCCTATTCTTTTCCTGAAAAATCGGATCCTGGTACAATACAAAGTCAATGGATCCGCAAAAAACGGATGACATACGGATGTCATTCCGTATGTCATCCGTTTTATACGGAATCCGTTCCTGGAAATTACATTTTATTATTTTTTTTTTTTTAAAGAAATCCTAACAACTTTATTTGCTTATTGAAATTTATACATGTTTCCGTTTTTTGCGGATCCGCAAAAAACGGATGACATACGGAAACATTTTCAGGAACAACGGATCCGCAAAAAACGGATGACATACGGAAACATTTTCAGGAACAACGGATCCGCAAAAAACGGACAGAAAATCGGATTATAGAAAAATACTGACGTGTGAATGTAGCCTTAGACTATCAATGTTGCTTTGTGAATAAACACTAAAGTTTTGTTTTACACACTGTTTCTTTTGCCTCTGTTCTGTGTCCGCTTACCCTGCCTACCAGGGTTAGTAAACCAGCACCTGGTGTGGCCACCATTTGCCTCATGCAGTGCAACACAACTCCGTCTTATAGAGTTGATCAGTTGTTGATTGTTGCCTGTGGAATGTTGGTCCACTCCTCTTCAATAGCTGTGCGAAGTTGCAGAATATTGGCAGGAAACTGGTACTTTGCTCGTTCGCGATTCGCCGAACATATGGCGATATTCGCACTTGCCAGATTTTTTTTGCATAGCGCCGAACTTTGACCCATATTAACACTAACAAATGGTCCTTGAGAACCTAACTATGTCTTTTTCCATGTGCTGTTTTTTGATTAATTAAAACTTCACATTTATTTATTTTCTTTAAAACAAGTTTTAAATATTTATCAAAATAGACATTATGACAGACTAAAATTTCTCAGTGTTCCGCAGGTTGGCTTCCTCTCATGATTTATAATCTCCTGCTGTTTGTTTCTTCACAGCAGTATTTTAAATACGTTCGTCTATTACTGTATGACTTCAGCCTCAGAGCGCTCTGGCTGACAGTATATATATATATATATATATATATATATATATATATATCCTTGTATTTAACAAAAATTTACTCCTATTATGGAGCTGCCTGCCTACCACTGATTCTAAAAACACACACACAAATACCTTGCATCCCGACATGTTTCGCTGGAGACCCAGCTTCTTCAGGTGTGTGTGTGTTGGGGGCGGGTACCATCTTTTAACAGTTTGGTTTCCAATGACGTATGTGTCACAGACTATCAGGCTGCTTATTCTGTGACAAGTTTCTCGCTCCTTCTTTAATCTACGGTTCTAACAGGCTTACCTACTTTCAGGTTACCGCCTTCTGGCCACGTCATGCCTGTATCATCTTGCTGTCTCAAAACACAGAGGAGTTCACACATGTGCGCCAACTTAGAAATAATTTTCTTCCTTACATCTGCACTGCGCATTATTTTGTCACTTTGTCTCAAATCTCCCTTATTTCTCCATACTGCGCATAACTTGCCACTTAGTCTCAAGTCTCCCTTCTTTTTCGGTGCCGCGTAGACTTGTCACTTAGTCTCAACTCCCCCTTACGGGCGAACATATGGCGATTAGAGATGTCCCGAACTATTCGCCGGCAAACAGTTCCTTGCGAACATAGCTTGTTCGCCGCGGCGGGCGAACATATGCGATGTTCGGTCTGCCCCCTATTCGTCAACATTGTGTAAACTTTGACCCTGTACCTCAGTCAGCAGACACATTTCAGCCAATCAGCATCATAGCCTCCCTCCCAGACCCTCCCATCTCCTGGACAGCATCCATTTAGATTAATTCGGAAGCTGCATTCTTAGTGAGAGGAGGGACAGTGTAGCTGCTGCTGATTTAATAGGGAAATCGATAGCTAGGCTAGTGTATTCAGTGTGTCCACTACAGTCCTGAAGGACTCATCTGATCTCTGCTGTAAGGACAGCACCCCAAAAAGCCCTTTTTAGGGCTAGAACCTCAGTCTGCTTTTTTTTTTTTTTTCCTGTGTAATCTAATTGCAGTTTCCTGCCAGCGTGTGTCAGGCTCACAGCGTATACTGTGCCCACTTGCCCAGTGCCACCACTCATATCTGGTGTCACAGTAGCTTGCATTTAAAAAAAAAAAAAAAACTTTTTTGACTGTAATATAATGGCAGTCAGTTGCCTGCACGCGTGTGTGTTTCATGCCCTGCAAGTGCACAGTGTCACCAGTGCAACTCATATCTGGTGTCACAGTAGATTACATTTAAAGAAAAACAACAATTTTGACTGTATAAATAGCAGTCAGTTGCATGTGTTTGTGTGTTTAAGGCCCAGCTGCAAGTGCATAGTGTCACCAGCGCAACTCATATCTGGTGTCACAGTAGCTTGCACGCATTGTACAACTAAACTAATCTAAAAAAAATTACAGAGGCAGGCCACCCCGCAGGGGCCGTCGTGGTCGTGGTGCTGTGATTCCCTTTGGCCCTAGAATAATGCCCAGTGTTCAGAGGCCACGTATCCTGAACTCAAAGTTCAGAGGACATAGTTGACTGGCTAACACAGGACACCCAATCTTCTACAGCTTCTGCTCGGAACCTTGATGCACCATCCTCCTCCAGCTCAGCTTCGGGCACCTCAAGTTACCACTCGGCCGCCTGCCGCCACCACCAACACTAGCACCACAGCCGCTTCACTTGATCTGTCAGAGGAGTTATTTACACATCAGTTGGAAGAAATGAGTGATGCGCAACCATTATTGCCAGAGGATGTAGATAACAGGGATATGTCTCAGTCAGGCAGCATTACACACATGGACGTACAGTGTGATGATGTTGTACCCGCTGCTGCTTCCTTTGCTGAGTTGTCAGATACAAGTGAAGCGGTTGATGACGATGTGTCCGTGGATGTCACATGGGCGCCCGCTCGAAGAGAAGAAGAACAAGGGGAAAGTTCAGATGGGGAGACAGAGAGGAGGAGGAGACGAGTTGGAAGCAGGGGGAGGTCAACGCAAGAATCTAGTGGCACAGTCAGACGGCATGCATCGGCACCTGGGGTCAGCCAGACAGCACACCAATCAACGCATGCTGTTGCCACCACCAGAATGCCGTCATTGCAGAGCTCAGCAGTGTGGCATTTCTTGTGTGTCTGCCTCTGACAACAGCGATGCCATTTGCAACCTGTGCCAAAAGAAACCGAGTCGTGGGAAGTCCAACACCCACCTAGGTACAACTGCTTTGCGAAGGCACATGATCGCACATCACAAACGCCTATGGGATCAACACATGAGTACAAGCAGCACACAAACTCAAAGCCGCCATCCTCCTCCTGGTCCAGCATCTTCAGCCACGTCAACCACTGCTGTCCTCCTTGCCCCCTCTCAACCATCCGCCACTCCGTCTCTCGCCTTGAGCAGTTCCTGCTCATTTGCCCACAGTCAGGTGTCTGTCAAGGACATGTTTGAGCGTAAGAAGCCAATGTCACAAAGTCACCCCCTTGCCCGGCGTCTGACCGCTGGCTTGTCTGAACTCTTAGCCCGCCAGCTTTTACCATACAAGCTGGTGGAGTCTGAGGCCTTCAAAAAATTTGTAGCTATTGAGACACCGCAGTGGAAGGTACCCGGACGAAATTTCTTTGCACAAAAGGCAATCCCCAACCTGTACTCGATAGTGCAAAAGGAAGTAATGGCATGTCTGGCACACAGTGTTGGGGCAAGGGTCCATCTGACCACTTATACCTGGTCTTCAAAGCACGGTCAGGGCAGGTAAATCACTTACACTGTGCATTGGGTAAACCTGCTGACGGCTGCCAAGCATGGAATGTGTGGCTCTGCAGAGGAGTTGGTGACACCGCCACGACTTGCAGGCAGGCCTACTGCCACCTCCTCTACTCCTCCTACTCCATCCTCTTCCATAACCTGCGTCTTGCTCCACATCAACGGCAGCTCCCCAGGGGCTATTCCACATCCCGGATACGACAGTGTCACGCCGTCTTGGGGTTGACTTGCCTGAAAGCAGAGAGTCAAACCAGACCAGCACTCCTGAACGCACAGGTGGATCAGTGGCTGACTCCGCACCAACTGGAGATCGGCAAAGTGGTGTGTGACAACGGAAGCAATTTGTTGGCGGCATTGAATTTGGGTAAGTTGACACATGTGCCGTGCATGGCACATGTGTGTAATCTGATCGTACAACGCTTTGTGCATAAGTACCCAGGCTTACAGGACGTCCTAAAGCAGGCCAGGAAGGTGTGTGGCCATTTTAGGCGTTCCTACACGGCCATGGGGCACTTTTCAGATATCCAGCGGCGAAACAACATGCCAATGAGGCGCTTAATTTGCGACAGCCCGAGTCGTCAATAAGTATTTGTATGACCGGGGTGCTAGGACAGCCTCTGCGGAGCTGGGAATTTTTTTGCCACGTTACTGGACGCTCATGCGCAATGCCTGTAGGCTCAAGCGTCCTTTGAGGACGTGACAAACCTAGTCAGTCGCACCGAAGGCACCATCAGCGACATCATCCCATTTGTTTTCTTCCTGGAGCATGCCCTGCGAAGAGTGCTGGATCAGGCCATAGATGAGCGTGAAGAGGAAGAGTTGTGGTCACCAGCACCACCAGAAACAGCCTTATTAGCATCGCTTGCCGGACCTGCGGCAACGCTGCAAGAGGAGTGTGAGGAAGAGGAGTCAGAGGAGGAATGTGGCTTGGAGGAGGAGGAAGACCAACCACAGCAAGCATCCCAGGGTGCTCATTGTTGTCACCTATCTGGTACCCGTGGTGTACGTGGCTGGGGGGGGGAAGAACAAACCTTCAGTGAGATCACTGAGGACGAGGAACGGGACATGATTAGCTCGGCATCCAACCTTGTGCAAATGGGGTCTTTCATGCTGTCGTGCCTGTTGAGGAACCCTCGTATAAAAAGGCTGAAGGAGAACGACCTGTACTGGGTGGCCACGCTACTAGACCCCCGGTATAAGCAGAAAATGCCTGAAATGTTACCGAATTACCGCAAGTCGGAAAGGATGCAGCAGTTCCAAAATAAATTAAAAAGTATGCTTTACACAGCGTATAAGGGTGATGTCACAGCACAACGGGAATCTAACTGGGGAAGGGGTGAAAGTAATCCTCCTCCTACCACGACCA
Organism: Bufo bufo; assembly: GCF_905171765.1. NCBI lineage: Eukaryota > Metazoa > Chordata > Amphibia > Anura > Bufonidae > Bufo > Bufo bufo. The sequence goes on along the minus strand of NC_053389.1, from coordinate 598,710,143 downwards.
CGCCGGCAAGGACAGGACGCTTTATAGACGTGTTGTTGATGGAGGACATGCAGAGCTTTTTAAGTCCTACGCATCGCCACAGCCCTTCGGGGTCCACCCTCAGAGAACGACTTGACCGACAGGTAGCAGACTACCTCGCCTTAACTGCAGATATCAACACTCTGAGGAGCGATGAACCCCTTGACTACTGGGTGTGCAGGCTTGACCTGTGGCCTGAGCTATCCCAATTTGTGATAGAACTTCTGGCCTGCCCCGCTTCAAGTGTCCTGTCAGAAAGGACCTTCAGTGCAGCAGGAGGTATTGTCACTGAGAAGAGAAGTCGCCTAGGTCAAAAAAGTCTAGATTACCTCACCTTAAGATGAATGAGGCATGGATCCCGAAGGGACTGACAGTGGGCAATACATTCGAAAAATGGTCCACACACTGCTGTATTTTATCTCTGAATGCTGGATGACTTGCGTGACTTATCGGCCACCAACTAGGGTTCAAGCAATGTTTTAGTGCATTTTCTGCCTGGAAAACATCAATTGTTCTGGCCGCTGCTACAGCAGCGGCTGCAACAATATCTAATTTTTCAGGCATGTGTACATGCCTAAATTTTCTGGCCTCTGGTGCTGCACTGTGGCTGCAAAAACAAAACAAAAAAAAGGCACATACATGTGTCAATTCTAGGGTGACCACGTGTCCCGGTTTGCCCGGGATCGTCCCGTAATTTACGTTTTTGTCCCGTGTCCCGGGAGCCTTCAAACCGGGACAATAGAGAGTCCCGGAATCAACTGCCTGCCAGTCTGCAACATTCACTGCCGCTGCTGCCGCAGTGCTGTTGTAATTAATTCATCCTAAATCACTGGTTGCTACGGCTGCCCCGCTTGGCGTGTAGCAACCAGTGACGTCACCATGTCCCGCTCTCTCTGCGGCTCCGACTCCACCCCCACCTCGGAGTCCCCTCCCCAGTACTGATCTACCACCCGCTCAGCTGACGTCTCAGTGATCGGGAGGCCCCGCCCATTAGACATGGAAGCCCCGCCTCTTCCCGTGACCTCATTCCTACCAGGAACAGCACCGTACAGGACCGGAGCCCGGTGTCGGGAGCCGCAGCAATGGGGAAGGCGGATTTCCTCACACCAAAGGCGATCGCCAACTGCATCAAATCGAAAGGTCTGCAGAAGCTGAGATGCCTTGGTACTGCCAGATGTGCCAGAAGCAGTGCCGGGATGAGGTGAGCTGCCTCCTGTGGAGCCTGTGCCCTCAGCCTGGGCAATGGCCCTATGTCCGGGGCTGTGGAGATCTTCCTGGACCGCAGGCCAGGATCCCCGCTTTTATGCTGGAATTCTACCGGATCTCGCCGGTCTTCATTGCAGTCAGTGAGAATCCGGTAGGCTGCTCTGAAAGAAGCCTTAGTAACCCATAGCAACCTATCAGATTCACACTGTGAGGCTACTTTCCCACTAGCGGCAGGGGAGTCAGATCCGTGCTGCCGCTAGTGCACGTGTGCCCCCGGACTACCGCTCCGGCCCCTTTGACTATAATGGGGGCGAGCTGGAGTAGCCACGGCAAACATGGCGAGAGGCGGACGGAATAAAACTAGGATGTGTTGTAGTTTTAGGCTAGGGCTACACGACGACATGTGTCGCGCGACAAATAGGGCACAACTACACGGCAACATGTGTCACGCAACATTGATGTCGCACGACAATTTTAATAATGATAGTCAATGGTGTCTTGCACTGCGACGTGCAACATACTGCGACGCGACAGTCGCAGACAAAGCCATCCTAGATGGAGTTTTTGCTACTGTCATGTCGCAGTGCGACTAGGGTGACCACGTGTCCCACCGGCTGCCAGACGCCAGTGCCACTGCCTCCTCGAGTCCTGACTGGAAGAACACCGGCGCAAGACTGCCCTGCCCTGCTCCACCACCACCAGTGACCAGACGAGGAGACAGTCACTCCATCTCCATTATATGACTACAAAAGGTGAGCAAATAGGGGCAATTGACACTGGGTGGCAGCATCTGATGGGGCACAGTAGCGACAATCTATGGGCACACTGGCATTTGATGGCGCACAGTAGCGACAATTTATGGGCACACTGGCATTTGATGGGGCACAATAGCGACAATTCATGGGCACACTGGCAGCATCTGATGGGGCACAGTAGCGACAATTCATGGGCACACTGGCATTTGATGGACTGTGCCCCATCAAATGCCAGTGTGCCCATGAATTGTCGCTACTGTGCCCCCATCAGATGCTGCCAGTGTGCCCATGAATTGTCGCAAACTGTGCCTCATCAGATGCTGCCAGTGTGCCTATCAATTGCCGCTACTGTGCCCATCAGATCAGATGCTGCCAGTGTGTCAATTAATTGTCACTACTGTGCCCCATCAAATGCTGCCAGTGTGCTAATGAATTGTCGCTACTGTGCCCCCATCAGATGCTGCCAGTGTTCCCATGAATTGTCGCTACTGTGCCCCATCAAATGCCAGTGTGCACGTAAATTGTCACTACTGTGCCCCATCAAATGCCAGTGTGCCCATGAATTGTCGCTACTGTGCCCCCCATCAGATGCTGCCAGTGTGCTAATGAATTGTCGCTACTGTGCCCCCATCAGATGCTGCCAGTGTTCCCATGAATTGTCGCTACTGTGCCCCATCAAATGCCAGTGTGCACGTAAATTGTCACTACTGTGCCCCATCAAATGCCAGTGTGCCCATGAATTGTTGCTACTGTGCCTAGCAACAATTTATGGACACACTGGCATTTGATGGGGCACAGTAGCGACAATTCATGGGCACACTGGCAGCATCTGATGGGGGCACAGTAGCGACAATTCATTAGCACACTGGCAGCATTTGATGGGGCACAGTAGTGACAATTAATTGACACACTAGCAGCATCTGATCTGATGGGCACAGTAGCGGCAATTGATAGGCACACTGGCAGCATCTGATGAGGCACAGTTTGCGACAATTCATGGGCACACTGGCAGCATCTGATGGGGCACAGTAGCATCAATTGATCGGCACACTGGCAGCATCTGATGGGGCACAGTAGCATCAATTGATCTGTTTTAGGTAGCCAGTGACCTGTTTTAGGTAGCCAGTGACCTGTTTTAGGTAGCCAATATGACCTGTTTTAGGTAGCCAGTGATTGTGTGCAGGGCACAATCACAAATTACTGAACAATGCACAGGCAGTTATGTTTATAGCAATCTCAAGCATAACTTCGATGCAATGAACTTGCCAGCGTAAGTACAAAGTACGCCGCTGTCACTAAGTGACTTAATTTTTTTTAAAAAGTATCAAAAATCATATTTTTTGGGGAGTGGACATGGGTGCGGGGGGGCCGGGGCGGGTGTCCCTGAATGGCAGTTTGGAAATGTGGTCACCCTAGTCAATTCCCCTTCGTGATCGTTACCTTGTTGTGGTGAAGGGGCATGCGTATCACAATGAAGCGACCACCTCTATGAGTGTGTTGGCAATGGCAATGTTGGCACACCCCAGATGATAAGGTCGTTGCTTCATTGTGAACAGACCAAAAGCGATCGGCTGGATAATTTTGCATAGAAAAAACATTAATTTACTTTGTGATCGTCTAAGGTGATCATTAAAGCCTACTAGGCCAACAATGGGCCCACACTGCAGAATCATTGTTTTCTGGGTCACTTAACTGTCACTGAACTACCTCAGCACGACCATAGGCTTTGAAAAACCCCCATCGCCTGCAATCTCCCAAACGTGCGCATGAGCACAGTCATCACTACACCAAGATTGACGCATAGAGTAATAAAATTTATGTCATGAGTGTGTCAACTATTGACAACTCTTTGTGGTTGTCTAAAATCTATTCCATACACGTCCCCTGATAGGGGATGTAACAGGGATTAAACTGAAAGGAATAGTACTACTTAACACACCACTCCTATCTGGTGACACAGTACATTGCACGGCGCACACGCAGTGCCCCAAATTGGAACTAGGAGGACCAACCAAGTATCTTTTTCCATCTCCCGGTTCCTAAAATCTATTCCATACACGTCCCCTGATAGGGGACGTAACAGGGATTAAACTGATAGGAATAGTACTACTTAACACACCTTATAATAACGCAGAGAGGCAACGCAGAGAGAGAGAGGTCTGAAGAAGAGTCAGAGGAGGAAGGTGGCTTTGAGGAGGTGGAAGACCAACCACAGCAGGCGTCCCAAGGAGCTTGTTGTCACCTTTCAGGGACCCTTGGTGCTGTACGTGGCTGGGTGGAGGAAGAGAACTTTAATGACATCAGTGAGGACAAGGAACCAGTGCCATCTTAAGAGCATTATAGGCCCCCGGGCAATACAGTGCACTGGGGCCCTGTCTACACAATCACGCACTAGAATAAAAATGCAAATTATCAATAAGGCGATATTTATTGGTACTTTCAACAAAATCAGTGTTTAATATAGGAATAATATATAGGGGGGGCACAAAGATACCACAGTCAAAAATGGGGGGGCAAAAACAAAATAAGTATATATAAATAAGATTACAAAATATGAGAGAATTGCGGTATGCAGGGATACATTTATAATAAAACTATTTACTTACAAAAGAAGCTGTTCAATCGTCTGCTGTGCCGTCCTCTGCTTGCTTCCGCGGATTCTTTCCCCTTCTTTCTGTCTCTCGTCAGTGCGCAGGCGCACTGTTATGGTGGATCTGTGGAAGACACACTGTTATGGGGGCATCTGTGGATGACAGTGTTATTATGCCTCTCATTAGCCCCCATATGCTGCCTCTCATCATTAGCCCCCATATGCTGCCTCTCATCATTAGCCCCCATATGCTGCCTCTCATCATTAGCCCCCATATGCCTCATCATTAGCCCCCATATGCCTCATCATTAGCCCCCATATGCCTCACATCATTAGCCCCCATATGCCTCTCATCATTAGCCCCCATATGCCTCTCATCATTAGCCCCCATATGCCTCTCATCATTAGCCCCCATATGCCTCTCATCATTAGCCCCCATATGCCTCTCATCATTAGCCCCCATATGCTGCCTCTCATCATTAGCCCCCATATGCTGCCTCTCATCATTAGCCCACATATGCCTCTCATCATTAGCCCACATATGCCTCTCATCATTAGCCCACATATGCCCCTCATCATTAGCCCCCATATGCCTCATCATTAGCCCCCATATGCCTCTCCATTAGCCCCCATATGCCTCTCCATTAGCCCCCATATGCCTCATTAGCCCCCATATGCCTCTCCATTAGCCCCCATATGCCTCTCCATTAGCCCCCATATGCCTCTCCATTAGCCCCCATATGCCTCTCCATTAGCCCCCATATGCCTCTCCATTAGCCCCCATATGCCTCTCCATTAGCCCCCATATGCCTCTCCATTAGCCCCCATATGCCTCTCCATTAGCCCCCATATGCCTCTCCATTAGCCCCCATATGCCTCTCCATTAGCCCCCATATGCCTCTCCATTAGCCCCCATATGCCTCTCCATTAGCCCCCATATGCCTCTCCATTAGCCCCCATATGCCTCTCCATTAGCCCCCATATGCCTCTCCATTAGCCCCCATATGCCTCTCCATTAGCCCCCATATGCCTCTCCATTAGCCCCCATATGCCTCTCCATTAGCCCCCATATGCCTCTCCATTAGCCCCCATATGCCTCTCCATTAGCCCCCATATGCCTCTCCATTAGCCCCCATATGCCTCTCCATTAGCCCCCATATGCCTCTCCATTAGCCCCCATATGCCTCTCCATTAGCCCCCATATGCCTCTCCATTAGCCCCCATATGCCTCTCCATTAGCCCCCATATGCCTCTCCATTAGCCCCCATATGCCTCTCCATTAGCCCCCATATGCCTCTCCATTAGCCCCCATATGCCTCTCTCCATTAGCCCCCCATATGCCTCTCCATTAGCCCCCATATGCCTCTCCATTAGCCCCCATATGCCTCTCCATTAGCCCCCATATGCCTCTCCATTAGCCCCCATATGCCTCTCCATTAGCCCCCATATGCCTCATTAGCCCCCATATGCCTCTCCATTAGCCCCCATATGCCTCTCCATTAGCCCCCATATGCCTCTCCATTAGCCCCCATATGCCTCTCCATTAGCCCCCATATGCCTCATTAGCCCCCATATGCCTCTCCATTAGCCCCCATATGCCTCTCCATTAGCCCCCCATATGCCTCTCTCCATTAGCCCCCCATATGCCTCTCTCCATTAGCCCCCATATGCCTCTCCATTAGCCCCCATATGCCTCTCTCCATTAGCCCCCATATGCCTCTCTCCATTAGCCCCCCATATGCCTCTCTCCATTAGCCCCCCATATGCCTCTCCATTAGCCCCCCATATGCCTCTCCATTAGCCCCCATATGCCTCTCCATTAGCCCCCATATGCCTCTCCATTAGCCCCCATATGCCTCTCCATTAGCCCCCATATGCCTCTCCATTAGCCCCCATATGCCTCTCCATTAGCCCCCATATGCCTCTCCATTAGCCCCCATATGCCTCTCCATTAGCCCCCATATGCCTCTCCATTAGCCCCCATATGCCTCATTAGCCCCCCATATGCCTCTCCATTAGCCCCCCATATGCCTCTCTCCATTAGCCCCCCATATGCCTCTCCATTAGCCCCCATATGCCTCTCCATTAGCCCCCATATGCCTCTCCATTAGCCCCCATATGCCTCTCCATTAGCCCCCATATGCCTCATTAGCCCCCATATGCCTCTCCATTAGCCCCCATATGCCTCTCCATTAGCCCCCATATGCCTCTCCATTAGCCCCCATATGCCTCTCCATTAGCCCCCATATGCCTCATTAGCCCCCATATGCCTCTCCATTAGCCCCCATATGCCTCTCCATTAGCCCCCCATATGCCTCTCTCCATTAGCCCCCCATATGCCTCTCTCCATTAGCCCCCCATATGCCTCTCTCCATTAGCCCCCCATATGCCTCTCTCCATTAGCCCCCCATATGCCTCTCTCCATTAGCCCCCCATATGCCTCTCCATTAGCCCCCCATATGCCTCTCCATTAGCCCCCATATGCCTCTCCATTAGCCCCCCATATGCCTCTCCATTAGCCCCCTTATGCCCCCAGCAGCCACATTTTCTTATAAAATAAAAAATCACTTACCTCTCCTGCTCCTGGACGCCGCCTGCCTCTCCTCAGTCGACTCTGTGCTCTGAACTGGCGCGCACAGCGTGAGGTCACAGAGCGCCCTCACGCTGTGCGCAGCCCTGCACAGCCGACAGCCGAGGACCAGGAAGTGGTGAGTACAGAGCGTTCACCACTTCCTGGTCTCTCGGTTCTAATGAGCGCTTCCATAATGGAAGCGCTCATTAGTATTCAACTGGGGGATGACGGTTGGGAAGTTGGCTGGTGGGTTCACTGGGCAGGCGGGCCCCCAGGCAAGTGGGGCCCCCGGGCAACTGCCCAGCGTGCCCATTCGAAAAGACGGCCCTGCAAGGAACGGGACAAGGCTAGCTTGGTATCCAACCTTGTGCAAATGGGGAGTTTGCGGTTGTTTGTGGTGCGTTAAACGGGGATTTTGGTCTGTCACTGTGATGCGTGCGTAACACTTGCACTACCTGATCGATACAACATCATACCTGATGTTTTAAAGCACGTTATTCCAAACAATTTAGGAATGTTAGGTGATTTATGCTCTTTATGGATTAAAACCCGACTCTGCGTCAGCTACGTAATTTTCCATGGGAGTTTTGCCATGGATCCCCCTCCGGCATGACACAGTCCAGGTGTTAGTCCCCTTGAAACAACTTTTCCATCACTATTGTGGCCAGAAAGAGTCCCTGTGGGTTTTAAAATTTGCCTGCCTATTGAAGTCTATGGTGGTTCGCCCGTTCGCGAACATTTGCTAAAATTCTCGCTCTCAAATTTTATGTTCGACATCTCTAATGGCGATATCCGCTGGCGCCATATTCTTTTACATTGTGAAGAACTTTGACCCATGACACATCCATCAGATGGGACAGGACAGCCAATTGAGATGTTTCAATACATGGACACACCCCGTACCCTATAAATAAACCTAATATGGCCGCCATTTTATATTCAGTTTTTTGCCAGTGCAGGGAGAGGTTGCTTTGTGGAGCAGGACATTAAACGCTAGCTAATAGGACCACAAAAGTCCTTTTAAGGACTGGTATGGGTGTGCTATCGATGGGTGTGATATACTTATAATATACTTTCTAACATAGAAAGTATATTATAGTGCATTTGTATTGTGCAGCAGTTGTGTGCGGTTCTGCTGCCATACTGCAGCTATACAGAGAGACAAACACTATTGGAACAACTAATTGTAACTGGTGTGAAATACCAGTTGCCCCCCCAAAAAACTGATTGAGGCAGGACAGTGAAATACCTATAATATACTTCCTATAAAGTGCATTTGTATTCTGCAGCATTTGTGTGCGGTTCTGCTGAGATACCACAGCTATACAGAGGGACAAACGCTATTGGAACAACTAATTGCAACTGTTGTGATATACCAGTTGTCCCCCAAAAAAACTGATTGAGGCAGGGGTTTAATATACCTATAATATACTTTCTATATGGTGCATTTGTATTGTGCAGCATTTGTGTGTGGTTCTGCTGAGATACCTCAGCTATACAGAGGGACAAATGCAATTGGAATAACTAATTGCATCTGGTGTGATATATCTGTTGCCCCAAAATAACTGATTAAGGGGTTTGATGTACCTGATTCCAGCAAATACTCATTAAGGGGTTCTATATACCACCTTCCACAAATACTGCTCTTCTATAGGGACTTTGTCACAGGGTCATTTTGAAAATGACAGGCAGAGGAAGCAATTACGTCAAAGGATGCACCAGAGTTGGTTGAGTGGCTCACTCTGCCTTCCGCTTCTGCACCCTCCTCATCCTTTCTATCAGCACCCTCCTCACTCTCTGCTGTAAAATTGATATCCAATGACCGTCTAATATACCTCCAGCCACATAATCACTTGTTCTTTTCTGTACGTTGAATGAATAATTTTTGGGGCCTGTACTCCACTGGCCTGCAGTAAAATTGATATCCATTGAACGGCTAATATACCTCCAGCCACATAATCACTTGATCTTTTATGTACAGTAAATGCATAATTTTTGGGGCCTGTAATCTAACTGGCCAACAATAAAATTGTTATACGGTGACCGCCTAATATACCTCCAGCCACATAATCACTTGATCTTTTTTGTATGGTGAATGCATAATTTTTGGGGCCTCTAGTCTACAGGTCTGCAGTAAAATTGATATCCAATGACCGTCTAATATACTTCCAGCTACATAATCACTTGATGTTTTCTGTCCGGTGAATGCCTAATGTTTGGGGCCTGTACTCCTGTGGCCTAAAATAAAACTTTTCTAGGCTCCAGCACGGCACATTTTTTAAAGTTTCCCTTTAAGAACCATAAAAATGGCCCATGATTAAAATACATATTTTTTGTGGGAATTTTTGCTATTGATCCCCCTCTGTCACTGTACATGTTGTGGGACGATTTGTGCCCTTCTAGTAAGTGTTTGGTGGCTGCAAATATGACCTAAAGGTATTTCAGGTTCGGCTGCCATTAAAGTGAATGGGGCCCGCCACGAACTTGTGGTTTGCGAACATTTGATTGCGTACGCGAACCGTCCAGGCCAATGTTTGTCCATCACTACTGGCCATGCAAGAACTGGGAGGTTTTCAGCTTCCAGGAATTGTGTACAGATCCTTGCAATATGGGGCCTTGCATTATCATGCTGTAACATGAGGTGATGGTCGTGGATGAATGGCACAACAATGGGCCTCAGGATCTCGTTACGATATCTCTGTGCGTTCAAAATGCCATCAATATAATGCACCTGTGTTCATTGTCCATAACATATGCCTGCCCATACCATAACCCCACCGCCACCATGGGCCACTCAATTCACAACGATGCCACACACACTGTCTGCCATCTGCCCTGAACAGTGAAAACCGGGACTCATCTGTGAACAGAACGCCTCTCCAACGTGCCAGACACCATCGAATGTGAGCATTTGCCCACTCAAGTCGGTTATGACTATGAACTGCAGTCAGGTCCAGACCCCAATTAGGACGATGAACCTGAGACGGTTTCTGACAGTTTGTGCAGAAAGTCTTTGGTTATGCAAACCGATTGTTGATGGAGCTGTCTGGGTGGCTGGTCGAAGACTATCATGGAGGTGAACATGCGGGATGTGGAGGTCCTGTGTTGGTGTGGTTACACAGTTGTGAGGCCAGTTGGATTTACTGCCAAATTCCCCCGAAACGCCTTTGGAGACGGCTTATGGTAGAGAAATGAACATTCATTGCACGGGCAACAGCTCTGGTAGACATTCCTGCAATCAGCATGCCAATTGCACGCTCCCTCAATCGTTGCGATATCTGTGGCATTGCGCTGTGTGATCAAACTGCACATTTCAGAGTGGACTTTTATTGTGGGAAGTCTAAGGCACACCTGTGCAATATTCATGATGTCTAATCAGCACCTTGATATGCCACATCTGTGAGGTGGGATGGATTATCTCGGCAAAGGGGAAGTGCTCACTAACACAGATTTAGACAGATTTGTGAACAATATTTGAGAGTAATGGGTCTTTTGTGTATGTAGAAAATGTTTCAGATCTTTGAGTTCAGCTCATGAAAAATGGGAGCAAAACCGAAAGTGTTACGTGTGTGTGTGTGTGTGTGTACAAAAAATCGGACTGCACTCCAAAGCGATTCTTCTAGTGTGTTTATTCACCCATATGGTGGCAAAAAGCGACGTTTCGGTTCAAACATGAACCTTTCTCAAGCATTGGTGAAAAGTGAACCATAGATATATAAAGGTGTGCCAATACATACAATTAATAAATCAACATAATTGATACTTTAAACCATGTGCATGTGTACAATATACACACATATACAAAAATTCATAGTAATCATGATTGATAAAGTGACACGTGCATTGTATATAATATCCATAATATAACATATTACATTTCAAAACACAACATAACATATAATTGGTTACATCTGCAACACATCAATACATCATTGTTGCGTCAACTGTAATTGTGCACATGTGCATAAAGGGAAAACTAATGAATTAGTACCTGGGGGAATGATGGTGCCCACATATACCAAAGCGCCGTTCAGCGCGTCCTTAGGAGCCCAGTGCGCATGTCCCGATCATATCTCGTCATCACTGGGAGACGACGCTGGCAAGCCAATGCATAACAGTGCCGCCCACTGATAACATCAGCGGCGCACCTAGCAGTAGCTCACCGCTCCTCCCAACGATAACTACAAGAGGCAGCGCATGCGCAGTAGCAGCATCACACTACTGGCCTCCATATTAAAAGAGGGAACACTGCCGTAATATAATTGTCTTTGTAGCCAGCTGCCTTCTCCGTTCTTCAAAATCAGTCACTGCGGTTAAATACCACTTTGTAGCAGGTTGGATGAGTGACCATCTCTTCAAAGATAGGAAACTCAAATCCGATCGTTACCCCAATGTTAAGGGCACATCAGTGCCATCCACATTGTGGGTTCCTGTACTGCTACAATATGTAACTGTGAGGGTACTCTATCGCAACAGAACGGTACTAAATTAAGCGTTGGCAGCATCCGCTACAAAAAGGAGAAAAAAAAGGTAGGCATAAGGTGCAACATCTTACATAATATATAAGCGGAACATACGCATGGAGCCAAAAGAGATAAACAAAAGAATGACACAATAAAATAAATTCTTTTATGGGCTCATCATCCTCCATTCAGGTTCATCAGTTTTCTAAGGTGCCTTCCCCATTTGTGCAGGTGCTTCTGTGATGATGATAAACAAAGTGTCAGTGAATGTATATACCAATTTATCTGTTACCCATATATTAAAATCAATGTACTATTCATGGTTTTGTGGTTACAATTTTTTATCTTTATCTTTTTACCAATGAATCTGTCTACTGCAGGAGACGATATGTCACGCATATCAAGAGGATAAGGGGGAAAACTTGCCTCCTCACAACTCCACCATACCTATAATCAATATTTAATCCTTTGGGATGCAGACTTTTTAGAGTCTGGATCCAGTACATTTCTCCTTTTTTAAGTAGAGATATTTGATCTCCACCTCTCCGTGGCATTGGAATTTGATCTATAATCCAACATCTCAGGTCTTTTTCCTTGTGCTTTAGTAGCCCAAAGTGTCTTAGCACTGGCAAATCTTTGCGACCCTTTCTGATAGTGTGGCGATGGTTAATGAGCCTAGTCTTTAAATCTGTGGAAGTTTCACCTACGTATAGCAACTGGCAAGGACAGGAGAAGACATGCACTACAAATGAAGAGTCACATGTCAGATGAAATTTAATGGGGTATACTTGTCCCGTAATGGAATGTGTAAATGTCCTAGACCTGCGGATCAGGCTGCAATTGACACAATGCAGGCACGGGAAACAACCCGTGCCGGATGGTGCCAACGTTGTCTGCCTAGAAATAGATTTGGGTCCCACGTCCGCTCTCACCAGCTGGTCTCTGATATTTTTACATCTACGGTAGGCACATAAGGGTAATGTTCTAAATTCTGGTACAGTTTTGAGGCACCCACCCAATATTGACCAGAGTTTCTTCAGAATTTTGTTAATTGCGCCACTGTATTCAGAATAGGTGGACACAAACGTGATTCTATTGTGTCCTCCTATTATCACTACCCTGCAATAGGGAGTCCCTGTCTACAGCCAGAGCTTTTTGTCTTTGCTCAGTAAGCAATTTATTCGGCTAACCCCGTTGTTTAAATTTGGTAATCATACTGTCAACTGTATCTTCAAGGGTATTGCTGTCTGTAACAATCCTTCTTGCTCTAAGAAATTGTGAGTATGGTAAGTGCTTCACCATACTACGTGGATGACCGCTCTCGTACCTCAACATCATATTCCGATCAGTAGGTTTCGTATATAGTTGAGTAGAAAGCACGCCATTGGAAACCACAACATTGGTGTCAAGAAATTGGACTGAGGTGTCTGAATAGGTCACAGTGAACTGTAGCTCACTGTCCACACTATTGAGGTACCGGTGGAAGTCTAGCAGCTGCTGTTCAGTTCCTGTCCAGATGAGGAAGATGTCGTCTATGTATCTCCACCACCCCAAAACATGTTGGGCATGGTGGGAGCCATAGACAACATCCTCCTCAAACCGGTGCATAAAAATGTTGGCGTACGTTGGGGCCACATTGGACCCCATCGCCACGCCGCGTTTCTGGACATAATACGTATCCTGAAAAAGGAAGTAATTGTGTTCCAGTACAATTGTGAGAAGCAAAATGATGAAGGAGCAAGCCTCTGGTGTCATTGACGACATATCCAACATGCCTTGAACCGCAGCAATCCCCTTTTGGTGATCAATAGAAGTGTATAAGGATATGACGTCAAACGAGACCAGAGTGACAGTTGCCACCTCATCCAAATTGACCCTGCTCAACTTCATCAAAAAATCGGACGTGTCCCTGATATAAGATTGACCACCTGTGGAAAAGTCGCGTAACACCTTATCTAGAAAGATAGATTTGTTGATATTTAAGGTAGGAGCAAATTTGAGCCCTTTTTCTAACACCTCCCTTTCTGAATCAGATAACACATAGGAATTCAAATTGAAAATCCCCATTACGTTCCCCTGCTTTTTTTGGGGTTTGGGTTGATGTTTCCGTCCCCCCCTTTTTCCTCTACAGGATTCCTTTTTAATGGGGTGGTCTGCCTTTCTGTCTCCAACCTGTGCACTCCCTTCATTCCCTGGTGTGGAAAATTTTGGATCTCTGCACCCACATTTCCCTGTACCATAGGGGGTCCCCTCTCTTCCCTATTTTCCATTTGTTCTCTTCTTTGGGGTGTTCTCTCATAATTCCCTCTTATTATTGGATTCATTAGGTGTAAATCTCCCTTCATAATAGTTATTAGGCCTAGGTGGATAATAGCCTCGTTGCTGCGCAGAATAATAATTACCATTATATTGATTATTCCTATAGTTATGCGGTCTATACTGTCCATATCACTTCTGGGTTAGTGATGCATGGAGGAGGGTGGTATCAGGTATGATTGATCAGGGGTTATGATTGACTAAGGCAGGGGCGGACACAGACAGCAGAGGGCCCCTGTGCAAAGAATGTGCCTGCCCCCCCCCCCCCCCAAGCCAAATTCGCAACCTAACCTATTCCGTCCTAACATTACTTATAGCAATACAAAACATACAGGGTAAGGAAATTTTCACACCTGCGGCACTACATTCTGGCCACCTGACGGCAGAAAATGCAAGGAATCGGCCGGACACAAACCGCAGCATGCAACGGTTTGTGTCCCGCTGAGTCTCTGCATTTTTGCCAGATTGTGGCCAGATCTCTGCCGTATACCATTATAGTCAATGGGGCCGGCGGGCATTCTGTCTGCATCCAGCAGTGCCGGATACAGTAAATTCCAGCAGGCTGTTCTCTGCTGGAACAGCCAGCCAGAATCACTAACGCAGATGTGAAAGTAGCCTAATACAGTGTCACATACCTCTACCATCCAGTGACGTCTCCTTTGATGTAGATGTTCTCTGTCATCTTCTCCTTTCAGACCAGACCGCCATGATTTCTTTTAGCCATCTCTTCTCTCTGCAGAGTTTGACAGACATCTTAGTTTCCTACTTTTCAATCATCCTCCCACCTTCTGAACACCCCATCCTGCCACCCCCAATACTGTGCCCGCTGTGCTCCCTATACAAGTTACACACAGATAGTTCCCCTTCAATATTGGCACAGTGTCCTAAAAAATAACTGTGCCCAGGAAACAGCGTCCCTGACACTAATAGTGTAAACATAATGTTCCCCAAAAATTATTGTGCTAAGCTGATACTGTGCCAGGGTGCCCCCCACAGTAATACTGCTCCCCAAAGTCCCAGCAATAGAAATAATTATCTACCAGACAACACATAGTAGTAATAGTGCCCCTACAGTAATAATTTCCCACTGTGTCCCAGAAGTAATAATGCTCCTATGGTGCGTCCATTAACGGAAGCGGATCCGTTACATTGGTGGCAAGCGGTGGGATGGCTTCCCTAGTGCGAGGAGCAGTATCCTGGGAACACCAAGCAAAACTGGAGTATTGGTATAGTCACGTACGGTTTGACGCTATGCTGAAGAGGCGGTTGGCTATCTACGGGCCCCACCTAACAGAGGAAATTGTACCGGAAGTGAGGAGAGAACTGGCGGAGTATCTGCAGCAGGAAGCAGAATATCGGGCAGAGATAGCGAAGTATTCCGTCCCTGCGCCCCAGCAAAAAACGTGAGTTACAGGGGGCCAAAGGTGTCGTCCTTCCCCCCCCCCCCAGCGGCAGTGTGTACCCCAGGGGGCTGAAGGTGTCGTCCTTCCCCCCCCCCCCCCCCCCCCCAGCGGCAGTGTGTACCCCAGGGGGCCGAAGGTGACGTCCTTCCCCCCCAGCGGCAGTGTGTACCCCAGGGGGCCGAAGGTGACGTCCTTCCTCCCCAGCGGCAGAGTGTACCCCAGGGGGCCGAAGGTGTCGTCCTTCCCTCCCCAGCGGCAGTGTGAACCACAGGGAGCTGAAGATGTCGTCCTCCCCCCCCCCCCCCCCCCCCAGCGGCAGTGTGAACCCCAGGGAGCTGAAGGTGTCGTCCTTTCCCCCCCCCCCAGCGGCAGTGTGAACCCCAGGGAGCTGAAGATGTCATCCTTCCTCCCCAGCGGCAGTGTGTACCCCAGGGAGCTGAAGGTGTCGTCCTTCCTCCCCAGCGGCAGCCTGTGTTTCAGGGAGAGGAGCGCAGAACCCTCTCTCCCCAGCGGCAGCTTACCCTAACAAGGGGAGACACCAATCGCTCAGACGGCGCAGATGGAACCTTGGTCTCTGCGCCTGACCTACCGGGATGCTGGACAGCCTGTCCAGATCCCCCACTACCCTCACCAGGACAACAGGAGGAGGGGGTAAGTGCAAATTCCCCTCCCCAGTTAACTCCTAACGTGGCCTCAGGGTTAACAGAGGCGATGTTAACCCCTGCTGACTCCCATGTTCCTCTGGCTACTGAGCCGGACTATGGTCTCAGCACCCCAGCAGAAGAGCTGGCAGCTGGGCAGAGTGCAGTCGGCCTCTACCCTCCCTCAAGTCCCTACAGCATGTTGCCCCATCACCACAGCAAAATACCCAGGTGCAGTAACTGTTTCTTGTGGGTGGGTCACCCTTGTACCTGTTTGTTGTGGGTGGGCTACTCGGGCATCTGGTTACTGTGGGTTGGTGGATCGACTAACGGAGGCACTGACCGACAGAAGGTCAGGTGCCTGGTTAGTCTTCCCCCCCAAAGGGGAGATGTGTGACAAACTGCCATTTGCCACTGGGCATTGTAGAGGACTGATGGCTAGCCTCCTGCCCTACGCGGTCAGCGGTGTATACTAAAGAATCTATGGAACTGTTTTGGGCAGGAAATTGTGCTTGCGGTCGGTCATAAAGGACTTCCACTAAACTTTTGATTCGCTGGAGGGATTTGTGTGATTTTTGGAAGTGTTTATGTTTGATGTAAGCTGAGTTTAAATATGTAATTTTTATGGAGATGGAATGTATGGTTTTAAAGTTAGTGTATGTTTAAAAACTATTTTTACTGTCTGTGATAGTTATGTTAATCCATAATTATATCAGACAGAAAGGGAGGATTTTGTGTGTTTGGGTGGGGATTCCTCTCCTGTTGTCTCGCTGTGTGTATTGGCGATGTCCTTTGTCCTGAGAGATAATTGAATTACTTCTCGGTTGTCTCCAGGACAGAGGATATTATGTATTCGTCTGTCTGTGGTGATTGCATCAACCCAGTGTGAGGTAATTCTATCACGGACAGAGGGGAGGATTTTGTGGGGATGTTGTAATATATTGATTGGTTGTATTTCAAACCACTGTGGGCAGTACTATGTTTTTGGTTTGTGAATAAAAGAGGCTGTACGTTCAGTTCAGCTGAGTTCCTGTTTTAACCCTTCAAAACGCAGCCTCGTCTCGTTATTGGAGGGAATTGCTGTGTCACGCTGGGGATTGCTATGCTCTGCATATTCCCTGGAGGAGAGATCTTTCCCACACGGTCCTGAATGCTGGAGGTTCATTCAGGGGGGAAGGAAGACGCCGCGGCTCCAGTTAAGCTACGGCGGTTGTGGAGTCTGTGGTGTCCAGTGCGGTGCTTGTGGTCCTCGGCGCAAGCTAGGAAGCGTCCATTAACGGAAGCGGATCCGTTACATTGGTATTCATGTTCCTCATAGTCCCTCAACTGTAATAAAGCCCACCATAATGCCCCGGTAGTAATAATTCTCTTTATAATGTGTTACAGTAAAAATAAAAATGACCTTTTGTGTGGCAGTATAAAAAATACCTCCTCTTAGTGCGCCCTGTAGAGCCAATGTCCCCATAGTACCCTCATAATGTGTGCCCATGCCCCCTACTGTGTGCCCAAAAAAAACGTAGTGCCCCCAGTTGAGACAAGGTCCCCATAGTGCCCTATAATTTGTGCCAGTATAAAATACTCCTATATCGTGCCCCCCTTATCCCCATGGTGCCTGACAATGTGCCAGTATAAAATTCCCCCATAATGTGTGCCAGTATATGAGATAGGGTCCCCAGTAGATGCCCCCATAGTGCTCCCTCCCTCTCCATAGTGCCCCCCATGTCTGCTAGTATATAAGTTAGGGCCCTCAAAGTGCTCTTCCCCTCCATAGTGCCCCCCATGTCTGCCAGTATATAAGATAGGGTCCCCATAGTGCTCCTCCCTCTCCATAGTGCCCCCCATGTGTGCCAGTCTATTAGATAAGAACCCCTTATTGCTCCCCCCTCCATAGTGCCCCCCCATGTGTGCCAGTATACAAGATAGGGCCCCTCATAGTGCTCCTCCCCCTCCATAGTGCCCCCCATGTCTGCCAGTATATAAAATAGGCAGGCACCCCATATGTCAATTGCTCAGCCCCCCCCATATGTCACTTGCTCAGATAGGCCCCCATATCTGTTGAGGACCACCCTCCCATATCAGTTGCTTATTCAAGTCCCCCATGTTGCTCAGGCCCCCAATATCAGTTAATTATTCAGCCCCCCAATATCAGTTATTTATTTATTCAGCCACCCCCCATATGTCAGTTGCTCAGCCCTCCCTCCCCAATATCAGTTATTTATTTATTCAGCCTCAGCCCCCCCCATATGTCAGTTGCTCAGCGCCCCCCCCCATATGTTTATTTCAGCCCCCCCATGATGTTACAGACCCCAGGAGGGCCCCATGATATCAGACCTCAGATCAGAATAAAATAAATAATTGAAACTCGCCTCTCCTGCACCGCTGCTCTCTCCCTGTCCTGATGTGAGTAACTGCCTGCACGGTCTCTGACTCCAACAGCCCGCCCCGCGCTGCACACGTGACCTGACTGCGTACAGCGTCAGGTCATAGTGCGCGCTGTACCCAGTCAGGCTGGAGGAGACCAGCGCCGGAGGGGTAAGCAAGCAAGTGCCGATCTCCTGCATACTAGTGAGTGCTTCTGGATGCGCTTACTAGTATGATACTAGTGAGCGCTTCCAGAAGTGCTCACTAGTATGAATGGGCCCCCCCACACCCCGGGCCACTGTGCAGCTGAACCGGCTGCACAGGTGATATGTCCGCCCCTGGACTAAGGGAGTGGTGATGTTTCGGCTGTCCATTAATGAGAGTTTAGCCCCTAAGGTTTATTGAGTAAGGCAATATGCTTCCGTAATAGGTGGATAGTAGCGATTAGGAGAAGGCTATACAAATAGGATATAACTAATCCAGACATGGGTATGTAAGATTCTGTCTAATAACCCTCGGAGTGCTGCATGCACAGAGATGTGTATGTGGTTACTTTGTCCATTAACCCTGGGAGTGCCATGTCTATTAACCCTGGGAGTGCCGCATGCACAGAGATGTGTATGTGGTTACTTTGTCCATTAACCCTGGGAGTGCCATGGCTGAGTTTAACATCATGTTACCCAGCTATTTTGTGTGAACCTATGTATTTCTTTGCTATTCATAGGAATGCTGGTTTTAAACTGGTTTAGATTTATTTGTCTCTGTGTTAAACATGTGATCATGTATGGTGTTTTGATACTATTTTATATCTTCTTTTTTTTTTTTTTGACTGGTATGTTTAATGTCATGTGATCAGTCTGAAGCAGTTCAGATATGTTGGTAATTTATAATTCACGTTATAACCAATAATTTGGTGACCCAAAGGAGGTCTATATGTGATATTTGTATAATGAATGTATTTGATGTAGTTTTTGGATATTTGAATGTTTGTATTGAGCCCTTTGAGCTATGATGATTTTAAAAAGATGTAGCCTATCAGTGGCAGATATATAAAGACCGCCTCTTGGTAGGCGAAGTAGATACCCCTGACGAAGCTTCACAAAGCGAAACCCGGGTCGGGTGAATTGATTTGTATACACCACATGTGATTTTATCCATCTTGTAAGTATAATAAAAACCTTGCAGTTGGAACCTCGTGTGAATGTACTTCACTATTGGTGGCACCTTGATTTCTCATAAGGTTACCTGGAGGAGAGGTGTACTTAAGTGAGCTGATCGCTTACCCATATTCAAGAAATTCCTGTGAGATCTGGAAAGGAGGATTTTGTCCGGGTGCAGTGCGGTCCTTTTAAGAAAACGTGTCTATAGATGTGAACATTGCCCACTTCCCTACTGGAATTCGCGACGCACCGAAAGAAAGGCAACGTACCTAAGGCTATTTTATATATTTCATATATATTTTATTTACACGTCCTAGTGTACCAACTACCTCAGGTCCCAGTAGACGCCAGAAATTACAGCGATATTTGGTGGGGCCCAATGCCGTTCTAAGGATGGTAAGGCCTGAGCAGGTACAGGCATTAGGCTACTTTCACACCTGCGTTCAGGTGTCCGCTCGTGAGCTCCGTTTGAAGGAGCTCACGAGCGGTCCTGAACGCAGCCGCCCGGCCGCAATGCATTCTCAATGGAGGCGGATCCACTGAGAATGCATCCGCCTGCCAGCGCTCAGCCTCCGCTCCGCTCAGTGAGCGGACACCTGAACGCTGCTTGCAGCGTTCGGGTGTCCGCCTGGCCGTGCGGAGGCGAGCGGATCCGTCCAGACTTACAATGTAAGTCAATGGGGACGGATCCGCTTGAAGATGACACCAAATGGCTCAATCTTCAAGCGGATCCGTTCCCCATTGACTTACAATGTAAAGTCTGAACGGATCCGCTCAGGCTACTTTCATACTTAGAAAATTTTCTAAGTTTTAATGCAGACGGATCCGTTCTGAACGGATGCGAACGTCTGCATTATCGGAGCGGATCCGTCTGATGAAACATCAGACGGATCCGCTCCGAATGCTAGTGTGAAAGTAGCCTTAGTCAATTGGGTGGCCGACAGTGGATCCAGCACGTTCACATTATCTCCCACCCAGTTTTCTGCAGAAAGCGCACAGATGGCGCCTGAAAACCAAGTCCATCAGTCTGTCACATCACCCCCATGCATATCAGGGAAACTGTCTGAGCCTCAACTTATGCAGCAGTCTCTTATGCTGTTTGAAGACTCTGCTGGCAGGGTTTCCCAAGGGCATCCACCTAGCCCTTCCCCAGCGGTGGAAGACATAGAATGCACTGACGCACAACCACTTATGTTTCCTGATGATGAGGACATGGGAATACCACCTCAGCACGTCTCTGATGAAACACAGGTGCCAACTGCTGCGTCTTTCTGCAGTTTGCAGACTGAACAGGAGGTCAGGGAGGAAGACTGGGTGGAAGACGATGCAGGGGACGATTAGGTCCTAGACCCCACATGGAATGAAGGTCGTGCCACTGACTTTCAGAGTTCGGAGGAAGAGGCAGTGGTCAGACCGAGCCAACAGAGTAGCAAAAGAGGGAGCAGTGGGCAAAAGCAGAACACCGGCCGCCAAGAGTTCACCTGCTACTGGCCACCGCCATCTGGGACCGAGCACCCCAAAGGCAGCTTCAAGGAGTTTCCTGGCGTGGCAGTTATTCAAACAATGTGCTGACGACAAGACCCGAGTGGTTTGCACGCTGTGCCATCAGAGCCTGAAGCAAGGCATTAACGTTCTGAACCTTAGCACAACCTGCATGACCAGGCACATGCATGCAAAGCATGAACTGCAGTGGAGTAAACACCTTTAAAAACAAGGAACTCACTCAGGCTCCCCCTGCTACCTCTTCTGCTGCTGCCTCGGCCTCTTCCTCCGCCTTTGGAGGAACGTTGGCACCTGCCGCCCAGCAAACAGAGGATGTACCACCAACACCACCACCTCAGTCACCAAGCATCTCAACCATGTCACACGGCAGCGTTCAGCTCTCCATCTCACAAACATTTGAGAGAAAGCATAAATTCCCAACTAGCCACCCTCGATCCCTGGCCCTGAATGCCAGCATTTCTAAACTACTGGCCTATGAAATGCTGTCATTCAGGCTGGTGGACACAGACAGCTTCAAACAGCTCATTTCGCTTGCTGTTCCACAGTATGTTGTTCCCAGCCACCACTACTTCTCCAAGAGAGCCGTGCCTTCCCTGCACAACCAAGTATCCGATAAAATCAAGTGTGCACTGCGCAACGCCATCTGTGGCAAGGTCCACCTAACCACAGATACGTAGACCAGTAAGCACGGCCAGGGATGCTATATCTCCCTAACTGCACACTGGGTAAATGTAGTGGCGGCTGGGCCCCAGGCGGATAGCTCTTTGGCGCACGTCCTTCCGCCGCCAAGGATCGCAGGGCAACATTCTTTGCCTCCTGTAGCCTCCTCTTCCTACTTGGCTTCCTCCTCCTCTTCTTCCACCTGCTCATCCAGTCAGCCACACACCTTCAGCACAGCCCGGGGTAAACGTCCGCAGGCAATTCTGAAACTCATATGTTTGGGGGACAGGCCCCACACTGCGCAGGAGTTGTGGCAGGGTATTGAACAACAGACAGACTAGTGGCTGCTGCCGGTGAGCCTCAAGCCCGGCCTGGTGGTGTGCAATAATGGGAGAAATCTCATCACAGCCCTGGGACTAGCCGGTTTGACGCACATCCTTTGCCTGGCGCATGTGCTGAATTTGGTGGTGCAGAAGTTCATTCACAACTACCCCGACATGTCAGAGCTGCTGCATAAAGTGCGGGCCGTCTGTGCGCGCTTCCGGCGTTCACATCCTGCCGCTGCTCGTCTGTCTGCGCTACAGCGTAACTTCACCCTTCCCGCTCACTGCCTCATATGCGACGTGCCCAACAGGTGGAACTCCACCTTGCACATGCTGGACAGACTGTGCGAGCAGCAGCAGGCCATAGTGGAGTTTCAGCTGCAGCACGCACGGGTCAATCGCACTGCGGAACAGCACCACTTCACCACCAATGACTGGGCCTCCATGCGAGACCTGTGTGCCCTGTTGCGCTGTTTCGAGTACTCCACCAACATGGCCAGTGGCGATGACTCTGCTATCAGCGTTACAATACCACTTCTATGTCTCCTTGAGAAAACACTTAGGGCGATGATGGAAGAGGAGGTGGCCCAGGAGGAAGAGGGGTCATTTTTAGCACTTTCAGGCCAGTCTCTTAGAAGTGACTCAGAGGGAGTTTTTTTGCAACAGCAGAGGCCAGGTACAAATGTGGCCAGACAGGGCCCACTACTGGAGGAGGATGAAGCATGTTCACAGCGGGGTGGCACCCAACGCAGCTCTGGCCCATCATTGGTGCGTGGCTGGGGGGAAACGCAGGACGATGACGATACGCCTCCCACAGAGGACATCTTGTCCTTACCTCTGGGCAGCCTGGCACACATGAGCGACTACATGCTGCAGTGCCTGCGCAACGACAACAGAGTTGCCCACATTTTAACGTGTGCGGACTACTGGGTTGCCACCCTGCTGGATCCCCGGTACAAAGACAATGTGCCCACCTTACATCCTGCACTGGAGCGTGATAGGAAGATGCGCGAGTACAAGCGCACGTTGGTAGACGCGCTACTGAGAGCATTCCCAAATGTCACAGGGGAACAAGTGGAAGCCCAAGGCGAAGGCAGAGGAGGAGCAAGAGGTCGCCAACGCAGCTGTGTCACGCCCAGCTCCTCTGAGGGCAGGGTTAGCATGGCAGAGATGTGGAAAAGTTTTGTCACCACGCCACAGCTAACTGCACCACCACCTGATACGGAACGTGTTAGCAGGAGGCAGCATTTCACTAACATGGTGGAACAGTACGTGTGCACACCCCTTCACGTACTGACTGATGGTTCGGCCCCATTCAACTTCTGGGTCTCCAAATTGTCCACGTGGCCAGAGCTAGCCTTTTATGCCTTGGAGGTGCTGGCCTGCCCGGCGGCCAGCGTTTTGTCTGAACGTGTATTCAGCACGGCAGGGGGCGTCATTACAGACAAACGCAGCCGCCTGTCTACAGCCAATGTGGACAAGCTGACGTTCATAAAAATGAACCAGGCATGGATCCCACAGGACCTGTCCATCCCTTGTGCAGATTAGACATTTATAACTACCTCCCCTTAACCATATATTTTTGTACTCCAGGGAACTTCCTCATTCAATCCTCCTCTTTTTTTTTTTAATTTTACCATTATATTGCGGGGCAACCCAAAGTTGAATGAACCTCTCCTCTGTCTGGGTGCCGGAGCCTAAAAATATATGACAATGGCATGTTCTAGTGGTGGGTGACATGAAGCCTGAATCTCTGCTATGGGACCTCTCTCCTCTGTATGGGTGCCGGGGCCTAAATATCTGACAGTGGCCTGTTCCAGTGGTGGGTGACATGAAGCCTGATTCTCTGCTATGGGACCTCTCTCCAATTGGTATTGGTTAAATTATTTTTTTTATTTTTTTTATTCATTTTCCTATCCACATTTGTTTGCAGGGGATTTACCTACATTTTGCTGCCTTTTGCAGCCCTCTAGCCCTTTCCTTTGCTCTTTTACAGCCTTTTTAGTGCCGAAAAGTTCGGGTCCCTATTGACTTCAATGGGGTTCGGGGCAAAGTTCGGGTAGAGTTTAGATCCCGAACCCGAATATTTTCGGGAAGTTCGGCCGAACTTCTCGAACCCGAACATCCAGGTGTTCGCTCAACTCTATCCACGGTCTCTGCGCCGTGCAATTTACTGTCACACCTGATATGAGTGGTATTTTCTGTAGTACTATTCTCATCAGTTTAATCCCTGTTACGTCTCCAATCTGGGGTCCATTTATTGAATTGATTTTTCAAACGGGGAGATGGTTAAAAAAAACGCTGGCTCCCTCCCCTTTTGTTTTAATCCACGGTCACTGTGTATGCGCCGTGCAATTTACTGTCACACCCGATATGAGTGGTATTTTCTGTAGTACTATTCTCATCAGTTTAATCCCTGTTACGTCCCAGATAGTGACACAGTGACAGACCAAACTCTGATACACCAAACTGAATTGATTTTAGGAACCGGGAGATGGAAAAAGCAGCTTGGTCGGTCCTCTTACTCAGTCCCAAGTTGGGGTACTGCGCGTGCACGGAGCAATGTGCTGTGACACCCTATATAAGTGGTGTCTTAACTAGTACTATTCCTATCAGTTTAATCCCTGTTACGTCTCCTATCCGGGGACGTGTGTCGAATTGATTAATAGTGATGTCGCGAACATAAAATTTTCCGTTCGCGAACGCGAATTTCTGCAAATGTTCGCGAACCGGGCGAACCGTCAGACTTCAATAGGCAGGCGAATTTTAAAACCCACAGTGACTCTTTCTAGCCACAGTAGTGATGGAAAAGTTGTTTCAAGGGGACTAACACCTGGACTGTGGCATGCCGGAGGGGGATCCATGGCAAAACTCCCATGGAAAATTACATAGTTGATGCAGAGTTGGATTTTAATCCATAAAGGGCATAAATCGCCTAACAATCAAATTTTTTTTTTTTTTAACAACGTGGTTTAAAACATCCAGTGTGTGTGTATACGATCAGGTGTGATGTTGTATCGATCAGGTAGTGTAAGGGTTACGCCCGCTTCACAGACATTGACAGACCAAACTCCCCTTTTTAATGCACTGCAAACAACCGCAAACAGTCCATTTGCCCAACCGCAAACTCCCCATTTGTTCAAGGTTGGATACCAAGCTAGCCATGTCCCGTTGATGTCATTGAAGGTTTATTCCTCCACCCAGCCAAGTACAACACCAAGGGTCCCCGAAAGGTGAATTGAATTGATTTTTCGAACGGGGAGATGGTTAAAAAAAAAACGCTGGCTCCCTCCCCTTTGTTTGAATCCATGGTCACTGCGTCTGTGCCGTGCAATTTACTGTCCCACCCGATATGAGTGGTATTTTCTGTAGTTCTCTCTTCTCATCAGTTTAATCCCTGTTACGTCCCCAATCTGGGGTCAAATTATTAAATAGATTTTTCGAACGGGGAGATAGTTAAAAAAAAATGCTGGCTCCCTCCCCTTTGTTTGAATCCACGCCGCGGTCACTGCGTCTGCACCGTGCAATTTACTGCCCCACTGGATATGAGTGGTATTTTCTGTAGTACTATTCTCATCAGTTTAATCCCTGTTACGTCCCATATCAGGGTGGGATTGCCTTCTGTGAAAAAATTTAGGCCGGGTACCTTCGACTGCCTTCAGTGACAGACCAAACTCTGATATACCAAAATGAATGAACCGGGAGATGGAAAAAGCAGCTTGGTCGGTCCTCTTACTCAGTCCCAAGTTGGGGCACTGCGCGTGCAAGGAGCAATGTGCTGTGACACCCTATATAAGTGGTGTCTTAACTAGTACTATTCCTATCAGTTTAATCCCTGTTACGTCCCCTATCCGGGGACGTGTGTCGAATTGATTAACCATTGTCGAATTAACGAACCATTACGACATCCTGAATAATTTAGTCCTGAGCTTTGTACTTGCTTTGTATTGGAATTGATGGGGATTTTTTTAATTGTCTGTCTGCATTATTTCTAATAAATTATTAAGAGACTTTATTATGATTTTTTTTATTTTATGTATTAAAAACCAACCCATACAACTTAAAAAAGAAATAAAAATTTTTTTATGTTTTTTCTATGAAAAATTATCCAGCCGATCGCTTTTGGTCTGATCATAATGAAGCAACGGCCTTATCTGGTGTGTGGCCACATTGCCAACACACTCATAGAGGTGATGATCGCTTCATTGTGATATGCAAGCCCCTTCACCACAACAAGGTAGCGATCACGAAGGGGAATTGACACTTGTATGTGCCTTTTTTTTTTTTTTTTTTGCAGCCACAGTGCAGCACCAGAGGCCAGAAAAATTAGGCATGTACACATGCCTGAAAAATAATGATATTGTTGTAGCAGCGGCCGGAAAAATTGATGTTTTCAAGGCAGAAAGGTGACTAAAACATTGCGGCTTGAACCCTAGTTGGTGGCGGAGAATTCACGAAAGTCACCTGGTATGCAGACATTAAATACAGCAGCGTGGGGACCATTTTGAGGCCAAGGCATGTCATCAGGCCCTTTGTTAGTCAAACGTATCCCCCACTGTCAGTCCCTTCGGGATCCATGCCTCATTCATCTTAATGAAGGTGAGGTAATCAACACTTTTTTGACCGAGGCGACTTCTCTTCTCAGTGACAATGCCTCCTGCTGCACTGAAGGTCCTTTCTGACAGGACACTTGAAGCGGGGCAGGCCAGAAGTTCTATCGCAAACTGGGATAGCTCGGGTCACAGGTCAAGCTTTCACACCCAGTAGTCAAGGGGTTCATCGCTCCTCAGTGTCGATATCTGCAGTTAAGGTGAGGTAGTCTGCTACCTGTCGGTCGAGTCGTTCTCTAAGGCTGAATCCCAAAGTGCTGTGGCGATGTGTAGGACTGAAAAAGCTCCACGTGTCCTCCATCAACAACACGTCTGTAAAGCGTCCTGTCCTTGCTGGCGTGGTCGTGGGAGGAGGAGGATTACTTTCACCTCTTCTCCTGTTAGATTCCCGTTGTGCTGTGACATCCCCCTTATAAGCTGTGTAAAGCATATTTTTTAGTTTTGTTTTGAACTGCTGCATCCTTTCCGACTTTCGGTAATTTGGTAACATTTCCGCTACTTTTTGCTTATACCGGGGGTCTAGTAGCATGGCCACCCAGTACAGGTCGTTCTCCTTCATCCTTTTTATACGAGGGTCCCTCAACAGACATGACAGCATGAAAGACCCCATTTGCACAAGGTTGGATGCCGAGCTACTCCTTTCCAGTTCCTCGTCCTCACTGATGTCATTGACGGTCTGTTCTTCACCCCAGCTACGTACAACACCACAGGTCTCAGATAGGTGACAACAACGAGCACCTTGGGATGCCTACTGTGGTTGGTATTCCTCCTCCTCAAAGATACATTCATCCTCCGACTCCTCATACTCCTCTTGCAGCGTTGCCGCAGGTCCGGCAAGCGATGATGACAAGGCTGTTTCTGGTGGTGATGGTGACCACAACTCTTCCTCTTCACGCTCATCTACAGCCTGATCCAGCACTCTTCACAGGGCACGCTCCAGGAAGAAAACAAATGGGATGAGGTCGCTGATGGTGCCTTCGGTACGACTGACTAGGTTTGTCACCTCCTCAAAAGGACGCATGAGCCTACAGGCTTTGCGCATGAGCGTCCAGTAATGTGGCAAAAAAATTCCCAGCTCCGCAGAGGCTGTCTTAGCACCCCGGTCATACAAATACTCGTTGATGGCTTTTTCTTGTTGGAGAAGGCGGTCGAACATTAGGAGTGTTGAATTCCAACGTGTCCGGCTGTCGCAAATCAAGCACCTCACTGGTATGTTTCGCCGCTGGATATTTGAAAAGTGCGCCATGGCCGTGTAGGAACGCCTGAAATGGCCACACACCTTCCTGGCCTGCTTGAGGACGTCCTGTAAGCCTGGGTACTTAGACACAAAGCGTTGTACGATGAGATTCAACACATGTGCCATGCCCAAATTCAATGCCGCCAACAAATTGCTTTCGTTGTCACACACCACTTTGCCGATCTCCAGTTGGTGCGGAGTCAGCCACTGATCCACCTGTGCGTTCAGGGCGGACAGGAGTGCTGGTTCGGTTTGACTCACTGCTTTCAGGCAAGTAAACCCCAAGACGGCGTGACGCTGTCTTATCCGGGATGTGGAATAGCCCCTGGGGAGCTGCCGTCGATGTGGAGCAAGACGCAGGTTATGGAAGAGGATGGAGTAGAGGAGGTGGCAGCAGGCCTGCCTGCAAGTCGTGGCGGTGTCACCAACTCCTCTGCAGAGCCACACATTCCATGCTTGGCAGCCATCAGCAGGTTTACCCAATGCACAGTGTAGGTGATTTACCTGCCCTGACCGTGCTTTGAAGACCAGGTATCAGTGGTCAGATGCACCCTTGCCCCAACACTGTGTGCCAGAAATGGCATTACTTCCTTTTGCACAATCGAGTACAAATTGCTTCCATTGTCACACACCACTTTGCCGATCTCAAGTTGGTGCGGGGTCAGCCACTGATCCACCTGTGCGTTCAGGGCGGACAGGAGTGCTGGTCCGGTGTGGCTCTCTGCTTTAAGTAATGTAAACCCCAAGACAGCGTGACACTGTCGTATCCGGGATGTGGAATAGCCCCTGGGGAGCTGGGGGGATTCAGTTGATGTGCAGCCAGACGCCGCAGCAGAAGAGTACTCAGCCGAGGAGGTTATCGAAGAGGATGGAGTAGGAGGAGTAGAGGAGGTGGCAGTAGGCCTGCCTGCAAGTCGTGGCGGTGTCACCAACTATGCTGCAGAGCCACGCATTCCATGCTTGTCAGCCGTCAGCAGGTTGACCCAATGCACAGTGTAGGTGATATACCTGCCCTGACCGTGCTTTGCAGACCAGGTATCAGTGGTCAGATGGACCCTTGCCCCAACACAGTATGCCAGAGATGCCATGACTTCCTTTTCAATTTCAGAGTAGAGGTTTGGGATTGCCTTTTTTGAAAAAAAAATTTGTCCGGGTACCTTCCACTGTGGTGTCCCAATAGCTAAATTTTTTTTGAAGGCCTCAGACTCCACCAGCGGGTATGGTAAAAGCTGGCGGGCTAAGAGTTCCGTCAAGCCAGCTGTCAGACGCTGGGCAAGGGGGTGACTTTGTGACATTGGCTTCTTACGCTCAAACATGTCCTTGACAGACACCTGACTGTGGGCAGATGAGCAGAAACTGCTCAAGGCGAGAGACTGAGTGGCAGATGGTTGAGAGGGGGCAAGGAGGACAGCAGTGGTTGACGTGGCTGAAGATGCTGGACCAGGAGGAGGATGGCGACTTTGAGTTTGTGTGCTGCTTGTACTTATGTGGTGATCCCATAGGCGTTTGTGATGCGCGATCATGTGCCTTCGCAAAGCAGTTGTACAGAGGTGGGTGTTGGACTTCCCACGACTCAGTTTCTTTTGGCACAGGTTGCAAATGGCATTGCTGTTATCAGAGGCAGACACAAAAATTGCCACACTGCTGAGCTTTGCAATGACGGCATTCTGGTGGTGGAAACAGCATGCGTTGATTGGCGTGCTGTCTGGCTGACCCCGGGTGCCGATACATGCTGTCTGACTGTGCCACTAGCTCCTTGCGACGACCTTCCCCTGCTTCCAACTAGTCTCCTCCTTCTCCCCTTCTGAACTTCCCCCTCTTCTTCTTCTCTTCGAGCAGGCACCCACGTGGCATCCACGGACACATCGTCATCATCAACCACTTCACTTGTATCTGACACCTCAGCAAAGGAAGCAGCAGCGGGTACAACATCATCATCATCATCACCACACTGTACGTCCATGTGTGTGTAATCCTGCCTGACTGAGACATATCCCTGTTATCTACATCCTCTGGCAATAATGATTGCGCATCACTAATTTCATCCAACTGATGTGTAAATAACTCCTCTGATGGATCAAGTGAAGCGGCTGTGGTGGTGGTGGCAGCGGGTGGGAGAGTGGTAACTTGAGAGCAGGTGACCGAAGCTGAGCTGGAGGAGGATGGTGCGTCAAGGTTCTTAGCGGAAGCTGTTGAAGATTGGGTGTCCTGTGTAAGCCAGTCAACTATTTTCTCCTAATTTTTCGGGTTCAGGGTACGTGGCCTCTGAACACTGGGTATTATTCCAGGGCCAGTGGAAATCACAGCACCACGACGGCCCCTGCGGGGTGGCCTGCCTCTGGCTGTCATTTTTTTTTTAGATAAGTGGTACTATGCGTGCAAGGTACTGTGCCACCCTATATAAGTAGTGGACACAGTACAGTCTGTGAGCCTGCAGCCTCTCGCTGCCTGGTAAATGCTATTATATCACAGAGAACAAATAAATATGCTTTTTTTAATCTGCCAGGTATTGTGAGTGTGACACCCTGTAACGGTATGAGTGGTGGCCTGGCCAGTGGACACAGTACAGTCTTTGAGCCTGCAGCATCACTGTCTGGCAACTGCAATTATATCACTAAAGCAAAAATAAATTGGCTTTTTTTTATCTGCAAGGTACTGTCTGTGACACCCTGTATGAATGGTGTGCACACAGTACAGTCTGTGAGCCTGCAGCCTCTGACACACGGGCAGGCAACTGCAATATATATATATATATATATATATATATATATATATACAGTACAGACCAAAAGTTTGGACACACCTTCTCATTCAAAGAGTTTTCTTTATTTTCATGACTATGAAGGCATCAAAACTATGAATTTACACATGTGGAATTATATACATAACAAACAAGTGTAAAAACAACTGAAAATATGTCATATTCTAGGTTCTTCAAAGTAGCCACCTTTTGCTTTGATTACTGCTTTGCACACTCTTGGCATTCTCTTGATGAGCTTCAAGAGATAGTCCCCTGAAATGGTCTTCCAACAGTATTGAAGGAGTTCCCAGAGATGCTTAGCACTTGTTGGCCCTTTTGCCATCACTCTGCGGTCCAGCTCACCCCAAACCATCTCGATTGGGTTCAGGTCCGTTGACTGTGGAGGCAAGGTCATCTGGCGCAGCACCCCATCGCTCTCCTTCATGGTCAAATAGCCCTTACTTTCAAAGTTTTCCCAATTTTTCGGCTGACTGACTGACCTTAATTTCTTAAAGTAATGATGGCCACTCGTTTTTCTTTACTTAGCTGCTTTTTTCTTGCCATAATACAAATTCTAACAGTCTATTCAGTAGGACTATCAGCTGTGTATCCACCTGACTTCTCCTCAACGCCACTGATGGTCCCAACCCCATTTATAACGCAAGAAATCCCACTTATTAAACCTGACAGGGCACACCTGTGAAGTGAAAACCATTTCAGGGGACTACCTCTTGAAGCTCATCAAGAGAATGCCAAGAGTGTGCAAAGCAGTAATCAAAGCAAAAGGTGGCTACTTTGAAGAACCTAGAATATGACATATTTTCAGTTGTTTCACACTTGTTTATGTATATAATTCCACATGTGTTAATTCATAGTTTTGATGCCTTCAGTGTGAATCTACAATTTTCATAGTCATGAAAATAAAGAAAACTCTTTGAATGAGAAGGTGTGTGTGTGTGTGTGTGTGTGTATAATATATTTTTTTTAAAAAGCAGACTGATGTACCAGCCCTAATATGGGCTTTTTGGGGTGCTGTCAGGATGCTGTCTTTACAGCAGATGAGTCTGTGGACACAGAACACTGCCCTAGCTAACGCTTTCCCTATTAGCTACACTGTCCCTCCTCTCACTA
The DNA here is from genome assembly GCF_905171765.1 of Bufo bufo. Lineage (NCBI taxonomy): Eukaryota > Metazoa > Chordata > Amphibia > Anura > Bufonidae > Bufo > Bufo bufo. The sequence continues at coordinate 598,678,454 of NC_053389.1, read as the reverse complement.
AGAATGTAGCTTCCGAATGAATCTAAAATGGATGCTGTCCAGGAGGTGGGAGGGTCTGGGAGGGAGGGTCTGCTGCTGATTGGCTGGAATGTGTCTGCTGACTGTGAGGTACAGGGTCAAAGTTTACACAATGATGACAAATAGGGGGCGGACCGAACATCGCATAGGTTCACCCGCCGCGGCGAACGCGAACAAGCTCTGTTCGCCGGGAACTATTCGCCGGCGAACTATTCGTGACATCACTAAAGCAGATGAGAACAGTTTTTTTTTGTTTTTTTAAGTTGCAAAGCTTTAAGGGGAACCTCTGGGTTGGTACTATTTCTATTATGAAGACCAGTTGATGCTTGTGATGATTATTATAAGTGGCATACGAGGGCTCTCCATAATGAGAGAGTACCCCTCAGACCAGGGATGGCCAACCTGTGGCTCTCCAGATGTTGCAAAACTACAACTCCCAGCATGCCTAGAGCTATAGGCCTACAGCAGGGCATGGTGGGAATTGTAGTTTTACAACAGCTGGAGAGCCGCAGGTTGGCCAGCCCTGCCTTAGACAATGCTTATACTGTTGAGAAATGTGTGTGTGTGTGTGTGTGTGTGTGTGCGAATCTTTCTTTCTCTCTCCAAAATTCCTGCCAATTTGAACTTTTTGAAAGTCAGACTGAATTATGAACAGGTAGAACCAGATTGCTCATCCTTAGTGCTTTTCATTACATTATATTAAACCTCATCAACTTGCATCTGCCACTTCTCTGCCCATGTCTCCAATCTATCCAGATCCACCTGCAGCCGTATACTGTCCTCTTCTGTGTTAATTACTTTACACAGTTTAGTATCTTCAGCAAAAATGTATATTTTACTGTGCGAGCCTTCTACAAGATCATTTATAAATATATTGAAGAGAAGTAATCTTTTATTTTCATTATTGTGTACTGAGTTTATGCATGGGGCATTGGGGATTAATAAAACAAATATAATGGTCTGGGGATCTGCTCCTGTATGACAGATATAATACAAAATCACTATAGCTAAATGTACACTTGGGGCTAAGGTTCCATAAGGTAACCTGTAAGTTTCATTAGGCTTTCTATGATAGCTGATCAGTGGAAAATATGTTAGGTCGTGACAATTTGTGATAGTCCTATCACTGACCCTGTTGTGCCTGGGGTCAGAACGTCGCAGCGGGTGGGAATGGATTCTGGTCCAGGTTTTCCTGCTTAGGTTTGCAATCCTTTTTGTCCTATTTAGGAATCTGCAGCTTTTCCTTTCAGCTGTTCTCTGTCAGCCACTCCTAGCTACTATATAGTCTCCCTTTCTGCTTCCCTTCTTGCCAAATAGACCTTCCTTCCAGATCTTTTATTCTGACCTCTGGTGGAGTTGGAGTTGCTGTGGAGTTGTTGGAACTGGAGCTGTTGGATCTCCGGTTCACTCCTGTTGTTGTCTCCCTTCGGGGATTGTTTGTGGTGTTTGTGTTGTTGTCCATTCCCTGTTGTTACCCTAGGTGTCAGTGGTGAGGACTAGTGCTCCCATCGCCCTACTCACTACCTAGGGCTTCTTTCAGGGTAAGCCAGGGACAAGGCACGTGATCGGCGTATGGGTGAGCAGCCCGTCTAGGGACATCAGGGCAGCCAGGTGCCAGTGATAGGTGAGTTAGGGGTCACCACTCCCTCTTCCTAGTGGTAGGGTACTCCCCTTCCCTCCCCTCTGCACCACACGTCTGTTACCTGCCATATCAGACGTGATACAAATGTAATGTAATTTCCCTATCTCTCAACCTTGCATTACCATGGAGCACTAGCTAAATACATTTAGGGCACTTTATTTTTGTGAGAAAACAATAGATATTAGTGCCTGTTTTTCAGATATTTCCTCTAGATTAATAGCAGACACAATGTGCTATCGAGTCATACAACATTAAATGTTAAGAAAATCTGTAAAAAAACAAAACAAGCGCTGTTGTCCTTCTGTCTTCACATATTATTCATTGTTTGCTGAAACCAAGCTTCAGATATCCAAGAGCTATTTCAAGCAAAGTAATGAATGTCAGCTTACTGCCCTGATGTACTTGGATGCATGTGTTCCGCCAGTATGTTTGGTGCATGGACCACGAGAATGCAGAGAAAAAGATGTCTAACACCAAAATATAGAAAATTAAAACTCCAATTTAACCTCCCTGGCGGTATGATTATGTCAGGAATTTTGTACCAAAAGTGGTACAATTTTTTGCATGGAAATTTGGTGTTATGTATTGTAGGCCTGAAATTCTTAGTAATTACTTACTGAACTAATTACTTACCTACTAAAGTTTGAAACACAAAAGCATGAATTATAATCTAATTAATATAATTTTATTCAATAATGTGATAAAGAATAATGAAATTTGTCAAACAAAGAAAATTCAATAAACATCCTGAGTGTGATACATTTTGAAACATGGGACTGCACGAAGTCCGACGTCACAATCAGGACAATGGAACCTGGTTTCTTTTCGGACTTTCTTTCCATTGCCATCTCTCTTTGAGCAGCAAACCACGCACATCCTGGTAGGTGCTGCCTTTTTTGGCGTTGGCGGGATGTAGTCCATAAAGTGGCGACCAGTCAGGCATTCTGGGTTGACAACGTCAACCGCACGACGTCCAGGTCTGTTGACAGATATTGATGGCGTCTGGTGGTTGACAAAAATCCGCTCAACCACCTTCCATATAAAGTCAGAATGAACAAGAGGCTTGTCACTCTTTGCTCTGTACAATATATATGCATTCCAAAGGCATTGTTCCAGAGGATGCCTGAAGATCTTCTTATAATATATTTTTTTGCTGTTTGCGCATAGCCGGATAAAATGTCATTGCCTGATCGGCTCTGTCGACACCTCCCATGGTGTAATTATAGTCTATCATGGCTTGCGGCTTCAGCACATCTTTCCCACCTTTTGTGTGGACTATGGCAGTAGAGGTATTGTGCACAGTACTCATGAGACACACGTCCTTCTTGTCTCGCCATCGCATTGCCATCATCTTACCCTCCTGCCAGGCAACTATTTCTCTGATTTTGAGTTTATTCTTGGCAAACATAGATGGCATATCACGTCGGTTAGGCCTAACGGTACCATATTCATCAGTCTTGTTTTGTAGCGGAGACTTGTAGAAATTGTCAGTGGTCACACAATATCCCTGGTTCAGCAATGGCTCCAGCAGTGTAAGGACAGATGATGTGGCCATCCCATAGCCGCTGTACCTGGGGTTGAACTTTGTGCCTTTACCGTTGTAAATGACTGATTCCAGATGTACCCAGTGGATGACTCGCAGAGCATGTAGGATTTGATTCCAAACTGCGCTCTTTTGGATGCAATGTACTGTATCCAGCTTAGGCGTCCCTTGTAGGCCATCAAACTTTCGTCGACGCTGACATCCATTTCTGGCATGTAGGTCCACTGAAAATTGGTCACAATCATTTGCCATACCTCCCAGTTTTTTTTAGTTTGGGCGCAGGATGCGTTGCCTCATCAAATTCTTTGTTGTTCGTGAAGTGGAAATACTTCATGATGAGGGAAAACCGGTATTCTGACATCACGGTACCAAAAAATTGAGTGGCCAGTAACTTATTGGTGGTCCAGTACCATTTCTGGAGAGGTTTCCCAATCACCCCCTGAAGAATGATGAGTCCCAGAAACTGCCACCAGTCACCGGTTCCCACTTTCTGCTTCTGGAAAACATGGCATGCTGCGTAGTGGATTGCTGCTGTTGGTAGCGATTTGTCTCCATGACAATTTTTTCAATTACCTCCTCAGTGAGGAATAATTGCAGGTATGCCAGAGGGTTGTCACGCTCAACATCTGCCTTCATCCCAGGTGATCCAGTGAACGGGAATCTTGGGGGCACTACCTGGTCCGTATCGCAGTCAATAGGGCACCAAGTGCGCACATGGCTGAGGTCAGGTGCAGGATCATCGCCGTTGTCACTTTCCAGATCAGTGTCAGACGACAAATCTCCCCACGACTCACTATCGCTCAGTTCTGCGAGCACCTCCATGTCACTGTCGCTGTCACTCAACTGGTCCAAACACTTTTGTAGTACAGTGGCGCTTTTTTGAAGCCATGTTATAAATAAGCAAAAATGGCAGTCAGATGCCGGCCGGCACTCTCGCCTGCGATCACAGCGGAGAAGGTAAGGGGACTCCGCTGTCAACTTTTCAATGTTACCCCGAGCAAGACTCGGGATTACCGCTCCTGGCAGCGAAAATTAACCCCGAGTCACGCTCGGGAATACCGCTAGGAAGGTTAATGGAATATGCAGGCCCCATAGAAATGTATGGGTCCGCAATTCCATTACGCAAAATGCGGAATGGAATTGCGGATGTGTGAATGGAGCCTTAGATGCATTCTTCATCATTGAATCTGTGTAAGCATTTTTTCATCCTCTATCTCAGGCATCCTCAAACTGCGGCCCTCCAGCTGTTGTAAAACTACAACTTCCAATGCCCTGCTGTAGGCTGATACCTGTAGGCTGTTCGGGCATGCTGGGAGTTGTAGTTTTGCAACAGCTGGAGGGCCCCAATTTGAGGATGCCTGCTCTATCTAGTAGCTGCACACCACATATGTATTAAATTTGGATTTTTATTTTTGATACTGCTGGACATGGTATTTTTCTCTGCATCCAGAAGCTATACATGCTAATTTAGCTTAGGCTACTTTCACACCAGCGTTTTTGCTGGATCCAGCAGGGATCAGCAAAAACACTTCCACTACTGATAATACAACCATCTGCATCCGTTATGAACGGATCCGGTTGTATTATCTTTAACATTGCCAAGACAAATCCGTCATGAACACCATTGAAAGTCAATGTTGGACGGATCAGTTTTTTGTGTCAGAGAAAACGGATCCATCCCCTTTGACTTGCATTGTGGGTCATGACAGATCCGTCTTGCTCCCCATTTCATGACGGAAAGCAAACCACAGCATGCTGCGGTTTGCTCTCCGATATGAGAATGCAACCAAACGGAACAGAAGGCATTTTGGAGCATTCTGTTCTGTTCAGTTACGTTTTGTCCCCATTGACAATGAATGGGGACAAAACGGAAGAGTTTTTTTCCGGTATTGAAACCCTATGACGTATCAATACCGTAAAATATTAACGCTAGTGTGAAAGTAGCCTTTAGCACATGTGCCGTAAATTGTTATTACTATCGAGTGAAATCGTTTTAAAACTAGACAAAATATTAATTGTTACACAACCAATTGTAGTCGGTCAAACTATAGTTAAATAATGGGCTAGACCCTTAAATTAGTAATAGAAATCACAGTGAATGGGTAGCTTATAGAGTTTTAAAACATAACATTTATTTATGTATGTAGATAAAATAATGGGCCCTACTATACTTGACAATATTAAACGGTTGCCACTAGTTACACTAATCTCCTGTAAAAAATGGGCAGAGATGGGAAGGGACCATAAAGGGATAGTAATAATGTAAGGAGATAGGGTGAAGGGTAACCAGGTACCAAGGCAGAAAGACAGTGCTGGGTCAAAAAGCCCTAAGTCGCCCTGTCTCTCTATATCCTTCCTATCTACCACCGTATCCCTATCATCACCCTTCCTAATTGTGGACTGCCCAGCTTTGCCCGATAGCCAGAAAATGGTCTTATAGATGGTATCCCTAACAATGGAAAAAAGGGAGAAAGGAACAAGCTGGCAAGGGTGAAAATGATGAATCAAGAACAGGTAAACCCACAGCTGGTTTGAAATCACCTGTAGTACCTGAACTGGTTCATACACGAATTATGTATATAATCAAAAAATCATGATGTCACAAGAATGTAGATATTCAAGCGGTAATAAAGTCCCGACGCGTTTCCTCAGTGTTGCCTGATTCGTCAGGGGACCAGATTATATCTAGAGAGCCCCTCAACTGGGCTCAATTATCCAACAAAATGGAGGGGTCACAGAGGGCACACTGGTGTATCATACCCAATAAGCTTTTACAGTCTCACTTGTGGTAGGTAACTGTGCAGCAGATGAGGTGTAAAAGTGAGTTATTATGTGGCCTCCAATCAGCCAAACAATGTCGAGTTAAAGGCCAAATCACCCTCCATTTCGCATGGCCTGTGGTAATTCCTGGTACTTAAACTCTATCCATATGGAAAAAATAGAGATATAGGGTGTTCAGTGTTTGATGCACACCTATATCCAGGTATGGGTGTCAAAACCTGAGAAATAAATCAGGAATAATCAGAGGTCACTAGTCTTAACTAAACCGCATTGTACTTTTCAGTCAGACTTCAGTCCAAACCTAGTGGACCAATGATAATATATTCATAAAAATATCACATTAGCTGGAAGTATCTATTCAGTATACTTTCAATAATAAATGCATTGTGTCAATTGATAGTATCTATTTGATATACATTGTACCCGATCTCCCACTAGTGATGTCTCTAGTGGATGTTTAAAGATCAGTGCAACGTTGCTTATCTAATGCTGGTCACAATCTGATATACAAGCATAAATAAATAAGTGGCTTATCTGTCCAGTCGTTGATAATAACTGTTCCCAGATAGGGATGGATGGAGGGTGCTCCCTGGCGTCCCGCGTGTAGCAGTGGCAATGAAGCCATATTCGCGGGTCATTTAAAAAGCCGAGAAGCCCCGCCTCCCTCCAACACCCACCTCATTGTCATACAGCGTCATAGTCACGTGATACGTCCGCTGTTCCGCCTATGGTCATGTGCTTCTGTCTCTTTCTATGACGCTTGTCGTGGAGGCAGATTCCTGCTGCCAGGCAACCAAGACGCCGCTCCGCTTTGATAATAGAGTCAAGGACAGTACATTTAAGTTGACCTGCGGGAACGCAGCCTTCCCTTATTAGGTTTCGGATGCCGTAAAGTCTCCACTGCACATGCTTGAGGGGGGTGTTTTTAGTGAGGTGCAGAGATGAAGTCAAAGGGCAAGTAAGCTCAATTTCTGCTCCCACCAAGATCTAAAGTGTTTTCCATTGGTCCGCCTGGTCTGCCGTACACCTAATGGAATATTAGAGTTTATAAGGTGATTCTTCAAGTAACTGTTGCCAATTAATTGCTACAATGCAACCATATTTTAAAGTGCCTTACTTAATCAGATCCCCATAGGGGGTATAGTGACATAGTACAATATGTCACTCCAACAGAGTCAATTTTTATTTATTGTTTTTATATTTTGTTCTTGCAGTCCTGCCAATATTTTCTAAGGGTAACTGAGGGGGCGACCGGACAGTATTGTTGACATGCAGAGGTGTTAAGGTACAATGTAGCAGCCAAATGACAATTGCTCATTAAGACCTCTAGGGGCTACAGTTTGAAGGTGGAATATCCACCAAGTTTCTCTCTGCAATATTATCCGATCCCAATCCCCTCCCCTTTTTGGTCTCGCGACCACTTCAATGCCCATAAATCTCAGCTCCGATGCATCACCACCATGTACCATGTTAATATGTTTGGCTATAGGTGTATCTCTGTCGTTCCTAATGTCACCCAAATGTTCACCTATCCGGCGTCGCAACTCACGGGTGGTTTTCCCAATATATTCAAGATCGCATATGCAATTGGCCCCATAAATCACTCCCCTGGTGCGACAATTGATGAACTGTCTAATTTGGTGACACTTGCCAGTGACATTGGCGTAGAACGACCGTCCCTTTAGGATGTGTCCACACGCCACACAACCACTACAGCGAAAACAAACGATTGGACGTTGAAGCCATGTCTCTTTGGAATCACGTGTATCGCTGTAGTGGCTGTGTACAAGCCGATCCCTAAGACTGAGCCCCCTACGGTAGGTGACCTGTGCTGTTTCTGGGATGACCTCCTTGATGTCTGGGTCAATGAGGAGAACCTCCCAGTGTTTCTTCAATATCTGTTTAACCTCCGCCGAACAGTCATCAAAGGTACCTATAAGGCGTATCAAACCAGTCTCCGGTTTTTTGGGTTTGGGGTAGAGGAGGTCATCTCTCTTACTCCCACAGGCTCTTTGAAAGGCACTTCTTAGGACTGCATCGGGGTACCCCCTTTCCCGAAAACGACTTCTAAGGTCGTCAGCCTGTGTTTTAAATGTATCCCAGGTGGAACAGTTCCTCCTGATGCGCAGGTACTGTCCCACTGGTATTCCCCTTTTCAAGGGAAAGGGATGGTGGCTGCTCCAATGTAGGAGTGAATTTGTGGAGGTGGGTTTCCTAAAGATGTCTGTTTGGATCAGGTCATCCTTGCCCCTTGAGATGGAAATATCAAGGAAAGGCAAGGTGTTTGCTTCAAAGACCGAGGTAAACTTCATGTTTGTCATTGATATTGAGATACTTGACAAAATCTGAGAATTGTATTTCTCCCCCTTTCCAGATAACAAAGACATCGTCAATGAATCTTGCCCAAGTGACGATGCATGAGATATGTCTGTTGGGTGCGTCGCCAAAGACCAGCGTCCTCTCCCACCAGCCCAGGAACAGATTTGCATACCCGGGGGCACATGAACTCCCCATCGCAGTGCCCCTGAGCTGGTGGTAGAGGACACCATCGAACAGAAAATAATTCCTTGTAAGGACAAAGTTGAGTAATTGCAGGACAAAAACATTATGTGGATAAAACTGTTGGCCCCTAGTATATAGGAATGATTCCTCTGCTCTCATACCCAGATGATGAGGTATGGACGAATAGAGGGCCTCAACGTCAATAGAGGCTAGGGATGTCCCCTCCTCCAAGCTGATACCCTCCAGGCGACAAAGGAGGTCACTTGTATCTCTCAGGTATGAGGGCAGTGTTTTAACAAATGGTGCCAATGTGGTCCAGGTAGATCCCCAAGTTTTGGGTCAAGCTGTTCACCCCCGAAACAATCGGGCGTCCCTTAACAGGGAAGCCACCCTTATGCACCTTAGGTAGGCTATAAAAGGTGGCTATTGTGGGATGTTTCTTATACAAGTACTCCAATTCATCACCAGAAATAAGGTCATTAGTTTTTGCCTCTGTTTGGAGTGACATATTGTACTATGTCACTATACCCCCTATGGGGATCTGATTAAGTAAGGCACTTTAAAATATGGTTGCATTGTAGCAATTAATTGACAATGACAGTTATTTGAAGAATCACCTTATAAACTCTAATATTCCATTAGGTGTACGGCAGACCAGGCGGACCAATGGAAAACACTTTAGATCTTGGTGGGAGCAGAAATTGAGCTTACTTGCCCTTTGACTTCATCTCTGCACCTCACTAAAAACACCCCCCTCAAGCATGTGCAGTGGAGACTTTACGGCATCCGAAACCTAATAAGGGAAGGCGGTGTTCCGGCAGGTCAACTTAAATGTACTGACCTTGACTCTATTATCAAAGCGGAGCGGCGTCTTGGTTGCCTGGCAGCAGGAATCTGCCTCCACGACAAGCGTCATAGAAAGAGACAGAAGCACATGACCATAGGTGGAACAGCGGACGTATCACGTGACTATGACGCTGTATGACAATGAGATGGGTGTTGGAGGGAGGCAGGGCTTCTCGACTTTTTAAATGACCCGCGAATATGGCTTCATTGTCACTGCTACACGCGGGACGCCATGGAGCACCCTCCATCCATCCCTATCTGGGAACAGTTATTATCAACGACTGGACAGATAAGCCGCTTATTTATTTATGCTTGTATATCAGATTGTGACCAGCATTAGATAAGCAACGTTGCACTGATCTTTAAACATCCACTAGAGACATCACTAGTGGGAGATCGGGTACAATGTATATCAAATAGATACTATCAATTGACACAATGCATTTATTATTGAAAGTATACTGAATAGATACTTCCAGCTAATGTGATATTTTTATGAATATATTATCATTGGTCCACTAGGTTTGGACTGAAGTCTGACTGAAAAGTACAATGCGGTTTAGTTAAGACTAGTGACCTCTGATTATTCCTGGTTTATTTCTCAGGTTTAGACACCCATACCTGAATATAGGTGTGCATCAAACACTGAACACCCTATATCTCTATTTTTTCCATATGGATAGAGTTTAAGTACCAGGAATTACCACAGGCCATGCGAAATGGAGGGTGATTTGGCCTTTAACTCGACATTGTTTGGCTGATTGGAGGCCACATAATAACTCACTTTTACACCTCATCTGCTGCACAGTTACCTACCACAAGTGAGACTGTAAAAGCTTATTGGGTATGATACACCAGTGTGCCCTCTGACCCCTCCATTTTGTTGGATAATTGAGCCCAGTTGAGGGGCTCTCTAGATATAATCTGGTCCCCTGACGAATCAGGCAACACTGAGGAAATGCGTCGGGACTTTATTACCGCTTGAATATCTACATTCTTGTGACATCATGATTTTTTGATTATATACATAATTCGTGTATGAACCAGTTCAGGTACTACAGGTGATTTCAAACCAGCTGTGGGTTTACCTGTTCTTGATTCATCATTTTCACCCTTGCCAGCTTGTCCCTTTCTCCCTTTTTTCCCTTGTTGTTAGGGATACCATCTATAGGACCATTTTCTGGCTATCGGGCAAAGCTGGGCAGTCCACAATTAGAAAGGGTGATGATAGGGATACGGTGGTAGATAGGAAGAAGGATATAGAGAGACCGGGGCGACTTAGGGCTTTTTGACCCAGCACTGTGTCTTTCTGCCTTGGTACCTGGTTACCCTTCACCCTATCTCCTTACATTATTACTATCCCTTTATGGTCCCTTCCCATCTCCGCCCATTTTTTACAGGAGATTAGTGTAACTAGTGGCAACCGTTTAATATTGTCAAGTATAGTAGGGCCCATTATTTTATCTACATACATAAATAAATGTTATGTTTTAAAACTCTATAAGCTAGACAAAATATTACAATAATGCAATCATTAAAGAACAGATATTTCATAAAAATGTTTAATGCACTCAAAATCCATATTCAGTGTTCAAGTGAAGAAATAAATGATTATTTAATAGTTTCAAGCACACAATAGAGCTGTGTCCACAGAGCCTATAGGGTGACTCACAGATTTCCTGTGGCACTGTACAACCGAGCCACATGGACACATGCAAGTACAGCACCATATTATGGAGATAATTACCCCCGTAGGTAATGCTTCCATATGTATCTGATAGAATGTGGGATGATTTTTCTCCATATTAAATCATATGTATCTGTCAGAAAATATAGTCATATGAACAAACTTCTTTGGGTGCCATATAAAGGCTTCGTACAACTTAGACATGAATGGATAAAGTACAAATTGGTGTTGTAATGAAAAGCAGGAAGTGCTCAACCCCATATGCAGTGGTGCATCTATGGCGGGGGGGGGAGGGGAGGGCAGATCCTGCACTTGTGGTCCGCTGCTAATGGCAATCCCCAGCAAAAATGCATACAATGGAGGATGCCTGCAGCGGATCACAAGTACCACGACAGACATCCTAAACAGGATAGCAAATGTGTGGATGTGATAAACAATAAAACAAAATAACAATATTTTTTACAAAGACGGGTGCACTCTGCGGTCTTACTAAACCCTCATACTGATGTAAAATCGTGAGATTAGCCAACAGATCCACCTGTGGAGGACGTCTGAGCCCGAGCACCGCCCAAAGTTTCTCAAGTAGCTCTGAACCTAACGCTAAACCTACCTGTGCCGATACCAGGAGCCAGTGGGCAAATTTCAGGAGTGCAAGGTCTGAATGGATAAAGCTATAATGTGACTGAGTGTATGTGTCCTAAGTGAAAATGTCATTTTATAAACCGAGAAACAGAGAACGTATTAATATTTCAGTATTAATATCAGTATGATATTTATTTTAGAAAGCAGCTGGTTTTGTCGGCAGCATTGGATACTGCTTTGTCTATTTTATTTCAACTGAATGAGTTAATATAATTAAATAAGGCAATTTCTTCTAAACAAAATGTAGGAGCTGAGGGTAGGATGTGAGAAGCAGCCAGAGAGAACAGATACTTGCTAATTAATTAGGGACCTTTTAACGATCTTTGCGAACAAACAAGTTGTACTTTTCATTATGACTGCATGGCATATGTTGCTCTTCATGTGACTAAATTGTGGCAAAGTGTTTTTTCTGCTTTTCGTACTTATGAACTTGTAGGTTCTCTGGTGGCAGCAGCTGGGACTATTTCAGTTTAAGGAGGCATTTTATATCCTTTCAAGGTCACCGTCAAATTCACTAAAGAAAATACTTTTTAAACTTTTCTAACAGAAATTAACAAATAACGAAAGCATTTGCAATGAGACATTGTCACCTTCTATTACTTCAATTAACAAATGATCAGAAGGCTGACAAAGAAAAGAGATTCTTGAAAGGTTCACTATACACCATTTCAATAGTGCCAAATCTCAGATGTCTGTTACAATTCAGTTGGAAAAGCAGGCTTTCAATGGAACGTGACAGCGGTACAGTATTTGGACTCTCAGATGCCCCATATACCTACTCTCAGGTAACACAATTTCACACCTCAATCATCATGGCTAATCAGTTTGATCTACTTACACAACCTCCAGGTGTTTCATTCAGGCAGAGATGACCTGATGGCCCAGAGGGACTGGATTCTTCAAACATTGCTAAACACCGACTTTGCTTTCGCTGTCGGAAAATTTGTACTTTTTACTACAAAAATACCTTATTTCCTTATGGTTCTCATCGAACCTTGTCATTTAACCCTTATGATGCTACAATCAACAGTAGCCTGAAAACTAGCTGACATAATATGGTGAACAGGGGCTGTTGCTGGCATGGGGTTTGGCTGGTTAGGTGGGGGCACAATATGCGCATTATTGCTGTTCTGGCCAGCAATCTCCTGCAGGTTATTTGACAGTCAACACAGAATACTGATCAGCTCTGGCATACCGACTTCTCCAACCCTGGGACTCTTCTGTCCTACAGGTGTGAGCCCTTTTCCCCCTTTTCCCCCTTTTCCCCCTTTTCCCCCTTTTCCCCCTTTTCCCCCATCATCTAATATCGATGAGAATATGTCATCATGAACATCCAGCTCCCCCTCTCTCTGCATCTCGTTGACTTTTTTAGGACATAGAGACCAAGAAGGATGATTTGGAAGAAGTAACAGAGATAAATTGTAAAGGAAATATTTGCATCTCTTCTGTGTTTTGGACTAGAGATGGCCTTGCGGTTCACCCGGCGGTCATTTCGCGGCGAACTTTGCTTTTTGCGTTTCTACTGGTGTGATTTGCCAGTTGCTCTCCCAAAAAACTGAATGAAGCAGGGGTGTTATATACCAATAATATACTTTCTATATAGTGCATTTAGGTAGTGCAGCATTTGTTTGCAGATTTGCTGCATTACCGCATCTACACAGAGTGACAAACACTATAGGAACAAATAATTTCTACTAGTGTGATATACCAGTTGCCCCCCCCAAATTTTTTATTGAAGCAGGGGTGTTATTTACGCTAAAATCATTTGCAGTCATTTGTTGTGAAAGAGCATAGGGCAGTATTTCAGTGATACACGAAACATTTAAACGCACTGCACGGTTGCATTCATTTCTGGTGAAAGAGTATAGGGGCTTATTTCATAAAAAAAATAAAATACATACGCACTGCTGGTGAAAGCGTATAGTGGCTTATTTGAGTCCAACAAGAAATATATATTCTCAGGTCACTTCTGCAGTTATTTCTGGTGAAAGCGTATAGGGGTGTATTTCAGTACTACAAGAAAAATATATTGACAGTTCACTGTTGCAGTTATATCTGGTAAAGCCTTTATTGGCGCATAGCAGTACAAAAAGAAATATACATACGCCATTCGCTGCTGCACTTATATCTTGAAAAACATTTATTGACGTATATCAGTGGAAAAATAAAAATATATTCAGCTTTCACTGTTGCAGTTATGAGGTAAAGCCTTTAGTGGCGTATTTCTGAACAAAAATCAAGATATATTCATCGTTCAGCGCTACAGTTACTGTATATGTGGGAAAGTCCTTTTTGCAGTATTGACTGAATTATGTTTTGTTAAAATTCTGTATTTACGTTTCACACACTGCCCACTTACGTTATGACGTCCATAAGAGCGGCGCACCAATACAGGTTAATACACTATGCACTAACCCTGCACAAAAATGTGAAATAATTCACACCAGCCAGCATCTATCTACGGTATTGCTAACTGGACACTGCGGGGACTTTTCTGCAACACAGAAACCGCACGAGGTCCGCATCTCGCTCTTCCAGCGCGGACCAACTTCCTCCGCTACGTCAAGGTCGCTTCAGAAAAAATCTTGTATTCTGCGTTAAGCGCTGCACTGATATGCGCTAAAATTTATTTTGAAATATTTGGGTTAAATTTTTTTTTATATTTGGCATTAACCGCTGCACTGATATGCGCTAAAATCTCTTTTGCAATATTTGGGTGGCAAAAAATCTTGTATTCAGTGTTAAGCGCTGCACTTATATGCGCTAAAATCTTTTGTAATTTTTTTCGGTGGAGATAAAAATTTCCACCTCCTCCATTAACTTCCTCATTTCTTTATTAACATCGGACACACTAACTTTACCCCCCCCCCCCCCCCCCCGCTATATATCTAAGTGGTTCCTGCACCACCTAGGAGCGAATAAAGGTAAATCATACTGCCTACCTGTTAAAGGGAATTACAGCATGATACCACAATACATTTGATATGACATTTTGCAAGAGTTTAAAGTGCCCACATATAGCACTTAGTGGGCCACTGCATCAAGATGGATCAGGCGTGGATCAGCCAGGATTTCAACACACCAATGCCCGATGCCTCAGACTAGATCATCCATGGTGCCACACCAACATTTTGACAAAAGAGACCGTTTTCTTCTGGCTACCTGCCTCAGCTACTATTCTGATGCCAAGAGCTCCTTCTTTCACCCACCATCTTCAGCGAGTACTAGTATTGCCACCCACCTCCACACTGTCACCTTGCCACTCTGTGGCCTACTGATGCTGCCCTGTCTACACTTTGTCACCGTGCCACTCTGTTGTATCATGCTGCTGCTGCCATCTCCATTCTCCACACTATGTCACCTGGCCACTCTCTGACCTCCTCATACTGCTGCCACCTCCACACTGTCATTGTGCTACTCTGTGACCTTCTGATGCTGCCGCCGCCTCCAGACTTTGTCATTGGGCCACTGTGTGTTCTCCTCAAGCTACTTCCACCTCACCACTCTGTCATAGGGACACTCTGTGGACTTCACATGCTGTTCACACCCTCCCCACTTCATGACTGGACCACTATTTTTGCTTTCGGCCTGGCTGACATCATCATTTATTTGACCTTTCTTCTGATCTGTCAGAAGGAAGGAAAAATGAGACGCACAACAGATCCTGTCTGTGTAGCAGCTGTAAGGCCTGTATGGTCCCATCAGAATTAGCTTGATTTGGTAGACAAAAGCAAGAGTGGTTACAAAACACAGAAGACATGCAAATATTCCATTCACGTGTCATCTCTGTTTCAGATCCACTCTTGTTTTTATTGGCATTAGCAATACTGAGCAAATGCTGACCGAGTGAAGGCGTATGCTCCAAAGACCAAGATCTGTTTTTTGGGGGTTATTGTTCTGACGGGTAAGAGGAAGGGCAAATTAATGAGTGACGTCAACACAAACTTACTGCTGACATCCTCTCCACTCTGTCAGGGGGGCTCTACTTGTATAAGTGTGTAATAGAACAGGTTCTGTAGACATCTATGTGAAATCAGCTGACTGGGTGTAAAAGGAGTGCACTTCTTCTTGACACTAACATTGACCTATAAGGCAGAGTTCATACTTGAGTTATTGGGCCAGGTTTGGCAAATTTAAGTATACTTTCACATAATTTTAATCAAGTTTTGATTTAATAAAATTAATGTTAAAATATTTAATAAATTTAAAAATAAAAATTTTAAGTTGCGTAAGACAGGAGAGAATCGGAGAGGCTTTATTCAACGACCTGGTGTTGCGATGGAGAAAGCATTAAAAAAAACAAAATTACTCTCCACCTGGAGCCGAATCCTGTCAAGATTGATGCAAGTGCGGTATTGGCTGCTCATCCAGCCAGATACTTCTGGGGGAACCAGGCCTCTACTAGTGACAGACAATGAGAAGAAAACAAAGCTTTAAGATTGCTTGGAGCCCGGAGGAGTTGCCAATTTAATCACGATTCAAGCCAACCAGGGCCCAGTCTCTTTGTCAGAGGTTCGCAGTCCTCATGGAATGGAAAAGAGGGCATCCTTATTTTATTTAATACATTTAATAATAAAATGTTTAATACATTTTATAGTAAAAATTAAATTTTTCCTAATACAGAAGGAGGAGGACATCCTGTGGTGCACGGAGATGGTGTTCGGATTCCCACACAGACGTCTCAGAAATGAACCTCGGCTTCCAAAAGCCGAAGAAGATCATGGAGCGTCCTGATCATCCGTCATCTATTCGCCCCACTTTATTTTGGAAGTGTGTAGAACCCATGTGTGGGACCCCAACGCTGCAGATTGATCATGGAGACACAGAATTTTATAATATATATGGAATACATTTCATAATAAAATGTTTAATAAATTTTATAATAACATTTACTTTTTTTCTTAGGAGAGAATCCACCAGTCTTCAGCTTATTCAACGACGTGGAGGGTGTTGCGATGGAGAAAGCATTCCAAAAATACAATTCCTCTACACCTGGAGCCGAATGCTGTCAAGATTGATGCAAGTGCAGTATTGGCTGCTCATCCAGCAAGATACTTCTGGGGGAACCTGCCTGGAATGCTTAGGCCTCTACTAGCAACAGACAATGAGATGAAGACAAAGCTTGTTCTTTTCTCATTGAATGAATAATTTTTGGAGCCTGTACTCCGCTGGCCTGCAGTAAAATTGATATCTAATGACTGTCTAAAATACCTCTAGCCACATAATCACTTGATGTTTTCTGTCCGGTGAATGCCTAATGTTCGGGGCCTAAACTCCCATGGCCTGTAATAAAAATTTACAAGGCTCCAGCATGGCACATTTTTGAGAGTTTCAATTTAAGATGCATAAAAATGGCCCCTGTTTCAAATACATATTTTTTGTGGGAATTTTTGCCATTGATCCCTCTCTGGTATGTCACTGTCCATGTTGTGGGATGATTTGTTCACCTCTTGTAATTATTTGGTGGCTGCAAATATGAGCTGAAGGTTGTTCAGGTTCGCCTGCCATTAAAAAGAATGGGGCCCACCGCAAACTTACAGTTCGCGAACATTTGATCGTGTTCGCGAACCGTCCCGGCCGATGTTTGTCCATCACTATTTTGGACCCACTCCTGCTTTTGGCTTACAAATACTGATCAAGTACTGACTGTGTGAAACAGGCCTTACGGATGCTAAAATCCAGGATCTTTTTTTTCTGTCCTGTTGGATCAGAAAAATGGAAAAATGAACAGTGATGTAAACATGGCCAAACAGGGACAATAGTGGCCTCATAATAGAGAGGGGAGGGGGTCAGCAGAAGTGGCAATAACTGACAATAGTGACCCCATGACAGAGTGGGGATGGTGGCAGCAGCAGTGGCATGAAGCTCTGGATGGTGGTAGATTACAGTAGTAGCAGAACCCAACAACAGCAGTGTGATAGTAAGGGCCAGTGACCAGTGATGGCCAGTTCGCAGTGTTCGCCGATGAACACATGCGATCTGCCATCTTTATTCCCAAGCCCAGCCTTCATCAGGCTGTTCTCGGAACTGCCTGCTCCCGGTGACCGCATGTGTTTCAGAGCGGCTCGTGGCGCAGGCACAGGTAAGGACTTACCTCTGCATCGCCGGGATTGGGAATAAAGATGGCAGATCGCATGTGTTCGTCGGCGAACACTGCGAACTGGCCATCACTGCCAGTGACATATACTTGTACTAATATAACATGTACATATCAGTAGGCCAAGATGCCCCTTCAGAATGGTGGCAGCAACACGTGGCCAGAAGCAACGGCCAATTTTGCACAATATTCCAGTTTGACAGCACAATACCGTATGATCATTAGTGGCAGAATGATCTATTCTGTTGCATCAGGCACTGGTGTCTGGAAATCCTGATTGATCCACACCTGATTCATATTTATGAAGGTTAGTCTCTCAACATCTTGGGAGGAAAGGCGAGTTCTCTTAGGGGAACATCTGCTCTGATGCCACACTACTGGCTGGGCAGGAAAGCATGCCCATGGCAAACTCGGCCAGTTGCAGCCACACTTCAAGTTTGCATGTCCAGTAGTCCAGGGGATGTTAGATCATGGGTGACAGGGTGCAGTCCAAGTATGCCACCACCTGCTGGTTAAGGTTCTGCTGGATGTCCCGCAGCTGCTGCTGTGTGGTCTCTTCAGAAGCCGGCTGAAAAAAACTGCTCATCAGAGACTCCAGACTTCAATTGCTGCTTATGAAGCTGGTGCTGCTCCTACTCCCCTCCAGTCATGGCAGTGGAGTGTGAGTGCAGAGGATCCCCTGGTCAAACCTTTGTGAGGACTGCAGATGTCACTTGGAGGCAGCAACCAACCGACTACATAGCATGTCTCTATAGTAGTCCATTTTTGCATCCCTCACAGTAGGTCTAAACAAATTCCCCCATTTTTGACCGGTAGCGAGGGTCTAACAATGTAGATAACTAATAGTCATCCCTCTGCAGAATTCTGACAATGCAGCTGTCACTACACAGACTAGAAAGCATTCATCTGGCCATTTGTACAATGGACTCGGAGGACCTGCCTGCCTCCATCTCAACTGCATACTGTCAAAGTCTGTCGGGATCATCTGCATCATTTTCGTCGTTGCCCTCCAGCTGCTCGTGCTTATCCTAGTCCTCCTTCTCCTTTCCTGTTACTTGTGTAGATAAACCACTTTGTTGTGTAGGAGTGTAATTACTCCTCATCATCATCCTCCTCCTCTGCCAGTTCATCCTCCTCAGGGCTCAGGTGGCAGTGAGATGTAGGTGCCATGTCTCCTGTCCCCTTGCCAATCAGATTTCTCAGTATCCCCTCCAGGATGTAAAGGAGTGGACTGACAAATAAAGTGGCCTCCTCAAAGGGCCTGAGCAAACGGCATGTTTAACCCATGAATTGCCACTGGCTAACATGGAAGTTACACTGGGGAGTAGACCTGTCCATCTGCAGCATTAAGAAATTGTCTAAGTATATGGAGCATGGAGTTCCAACAAGTGGACAGGCGATGTTGGTGAAGAGCATTTTGCCTTTGCAGCTTTGCATGGTAGAAGTGGCTCAAAGGCATGCACAAGTTTACTGGACATTTTTAAAAGCTCTTGCATTACAGTGGAAGACTTGAGGAACCTTGTGTATAGGCCCGAAACGGGATTGAAGATGTGCATCATCCAGGGTGCATGGGTCAACCCTGACTGACGCATCACAGACAAAATGTTCTTCCTGTTATCAGTAACCATGGTTCCTATCTCCAGTTGGCGAGGAGACAGCCAGTGTTCGATTTCTTTGTTCATCACACCGAGCAGTTCCTTCCTGGTATGGCTCCGTTCCCAAAGGCTGATGAGGTGCAGAACCGCGTGACAACGCCTAGCGTTGCATAGGTGATATGCTTGAAGACCACTGTGAACTGTGCTTGGAGGGGAGGGTGAGGACAAGGTGGAGGATGAGGAGGCGATGAGGAAATTGGGGCAGACATCCCAGCTTTACAACGCAGAGGAGGCACTGCCATCACCTGGCCAAGTTGCTTGTGTGCCTAAGCCAGAACGACACTTACCCAGTGGGCTGTGAACGACCATAGTTACCATAGTTACAACGTCAGCACTGGCATGAACTCTACCAAGAGACTCCAAGAGGCCCAAGGATTGTCCCACGTTCTGCTCAAGGTACATGTGTGAGGCTGGTACAGCTTTTTTGGAAAAGTAATGTCAGCTTGGGACTCTCCACCTTGGGTGGGCACAAGCCATCAGTACCTTTTAATATTGATGCACACTAACTGTATCACTAAAATAACAGATTAACTCTGAATGTCAGTGCACTGCACAGTGATGCACATAGTAATATATGAAACCTGCCTTTATTACTTAGGCACGCTAACTGTATCACTAAAATAACAGATTAATGCTGAACGTCGGTTTAAGGGCTCATGCACACGACCGTATGCCCTCCGAGACATACGGTCCATGAGCGGGCCATATGTCCCAGAGCGGCATACATCGTGCACACGGGAGCGCACAGCATCATAGGTTACTATGATACTGTGCGCATCAGGCTGCCTGCGGGACTACTGTCCTGCATTCATATGACTGTCCTGCCGCCTGATTTGTTTTTATGAGGAGGTGAGTAGAAGCCTGGACAGAGGGGCGGCTGTGGATGTAGTGTTTCTGGATTTTGCAAAGGCTTTTGATACTGTCCCTCATAGACGTTTAATAGGTAAACAAATACCTATAAAGACGACCTATCAGGGCCACATATAAATATACACATCATAAATCTACAAGCAATATGAGCATACCCAGGTCACAGAAACACAACCAACCATATAATAAGCCAATTGGAAATACACAATAAAACACATGTAAATGGAGTCTACAAAATTCCATGGGGTAAAACATACATAAGAGAGGGACTACTGGGAAAGTGGGAGAGGGCCAATAGTTAGTGGTATACATGGGAGTAGCAGCAAATACCATAAGTGTGGTTTACATCAAAGTATATACAAGGTAATCACCTCAAAGTTACTCTCAAAAAAAAAGGGGAAACCACAGAAAAGGTTTCCACATAATGGCCACTAGCCAAGTAAAGTGCATAACAATAGTGCCAAGGAAAACCCAAGAACTCACACAGCTCCTCACCAAATCATGAAAACATTATAACAGCCCCATCACCCATCCCAGTGTCCCTCACTTACCCTACGTATTTCGCCTGATTGGCCCACTCCCCCTTTCCCAGTAGTCCCTCTCTTATGTATGTTTTACCTACCCCCATGGAATTTTGTAGACTCCATTTACATGTGTTTTATTGAGTATTTCCAATAAAGATTTTTTTTTTTTTGCATATTATATGGTTGCTTGTGTTTCTGTGACCTGGGTATGCACATATTGCTTGTAGGTTTATGATGTTTAATAGGTAAAGTAAAATATATAGGCTTGGAAAGTATAGTTTGCAATTGGATTGAAAACTGGCTGAAGGACAGTGTCCAGAGAGTTGTGGTCAATGATTCCTATTCAGAATGGTCCCGGGTTATACGTGGTGTACCCCAAGGTTCAGTGCTGGGCCCTCTATTTAATTTATTTATTAATGATATTGAGGATGGAATTAATAGCACCATTTATTTTTTTGCAGATGACACTAAGCTGTGTAGTACTGTACAGTCTATGGAAGATGTCCATATAGTACAAGCTGATTATTATCTTGGTAGTAATAATCTCTGTGCTTCATATGTCCTAGGGGATGTAACACTGGGGGAGTCACTTATAGAGAAGGATTTGGGTGTCATTGTAGATTGCATATTAACTAACAGCAAACAATGTCAATCAGCTGCTTCTAAGGCCACCAGGATATTGTCATGCATTAAACGAGGCATGGACTCGCGGGCCATGGATGTAATATTACCACTTTACAAAGCGTTGGTGCGGCCTCATCTGGAATGTTCAGATCTGAGCATCAGTCCATAGAAAGGACGCACTGCAGCTGGAAAAAGTACAGAGGAGAGTGACTAAACTGATCAGGGGCATGGAGGGTCTTAATTATGAAGAAAGATTAAAAGAATTGAATTTATTTAGTCTTGAGAATAGACGTCTAAGGGGGGACATGATTAACCTTTACAATTATATAAATGGGCCATACAAAATACGGTTAAAAACTGTTGTATGTTAAATGCCCTCAAAATACAAGGGGGCACTGCCTCCGACTGGAGAAGAAAAAGTTCAGTCTCCAGAAGCGTAAAAGATTCTTTACTGTAAGAACTGTGAATCTGTGGAATAGACTTCCTCAGGACATGGTCACAGCAGGAACAGTGAACAGTTTTAGAAATGGTTTACAGGGATTCTTAAAAGTAAATGACATTAATGTTTATGAAAATGTATAGAAACCTATCCCTTGGTTGAACTTGATAGGCTTATGTCTTTTTTCAACCGTATTAACTATGTAACTATGTAAGCAGTGTCAAGTACTTTATTTTCTACAGTTTAGACAATCTGTATAATACTTCTTCAAATGAAATGTATATATCAGCATTGGAACTATGCCCTGCACTAGATTTTTTAGTATTCAGGAGAATTCTAATTAACATTACTTGACCTCTCATGAGAAAACCTTGCAGTAGGCATACTCTGAAGGACAGAAGAGCCATATCTACAGCAAATAATAAAAAAAAATGACATGAACTGTAGAGACAATAAAATACAAAATCATGCCCTATGTCAGCAGACAATATAATTCTGTTAATCATGGTAATGTTAATTCAGCTAAAACTTAAAGCCCTATTTGTTAGTAAAAAAAAATATTTTAAAAAAATTATAGGAGCTTTTCTGACTTAAAAAATAAATAAAAATATTGTTCTTGCTCTACTGACCTTGCCCTGAGTTTCTGAGAATCAGTCTATATTGTGTTGTTTCTGATGTTACAATTGCAAAATTGCCACCACAACTACACAAATAAAAAATGGCAATATACACTACATGGACAAAAGGATTAGGACATAGCTCGTAATCTCTGAATTCAGGTGTTTTATTCATCCCATTGCTACAGGTGTGTCAATTCCAGCCTCTAGCAATGCAGTCTGTCTTTACAAACATTTGTAAAAGAATAGGTACAAACTCACTGAATTCCAGCATAGTACTGTACATCCTCTGCCATTAACATCAGAACAAGAAATGTGCGGCAGAAGCTTCATGTCATGGGTTTCCATGGCCAGACAGCTGCATACAAGCCTTACATCATCAAGCACAACACCAAGTATCAGAGTGGTGTAAAGCACTGGACTCAGTGGACACATATTCTATGGAGTGACAAATCACACTTCTCTATCTGGCAGTCTGATGAACAAGTCTATGTTTGGCAAATGCCAGGAGAACATTACCTGCCTGAGTGTATTGTGCCAACTGTAAAGTTTGATTGAGGAGAGATAATGCAATGAGGATTTTTCTCAGGGGTTGGGCTAAGCTCCGTAGTTCCACTGAAGGGAAATCTTAATGCTTCAGCATACCAACATATTTTGGACAATTGTATGCTTCCAACTCTGTGGAAACAGTTTGGGGAAGCCCATTTTGTGTTCCTATATGACTGTGCTCAGGGCGCAAAGCATAGTTGTGTGGATTTGGTGTGGAAGAACTTGACTAATCTGTAAAGAAATTTGAAGAACACCTTTGGTATGAACTAGAACAGATATTGTGAGTAGAGATGACCTTGCGGTTCACCTAGCTGTCATTTCACAGCGAACTTTGCTCGTTTGCGATTCGCGGAACATGCGAACATATGGTGATGTCCGTCAGCGCCATATTTATTTGCATTGCGCCAAACTTTGACCCCTGACACATCCATCAGGTGGGACAGGACAGCCAATTGAGATGTTTCAGCACATGGACACACCCCCACCCTATCACAAAACCCAATCTGGCAGCCATTTTACATTCTGTGTTTTGCCAGTGTAGGGAGAGGTTGCTTTGTGGAGCAGAGACAGACTGTTAGGGACACCAAATGCTAGCTAATAGGGCCGCAAAAGTCCTTTTAAGGACTGGTATAGGTGTGCTATCGATAGGTGTGATATACTGAGGGGAGTGATATACTTATAATATACTTTCTAACATAGAAAATATATTATAGTGCATTTGTATTGTGCAGCAGTTGTGTGCAGTTCTGCTGCGATACTGCAGCTATACAGAGGGACAAATGCTATTGGAATAACTAATTGCAACTGGTGTGATATACCTGTTGCCCCCCAAAAAAAAGATTTAGGGGTGTTAAATACCTATAATATACTTTCTAACATAGAAAATATATTATAGTGCATTTGGATTGTCAGCAGTTGTGTGCGGTTCTGCTGCAATACCGCAGGTATATAGAGGGACAAGCGTTGTTGGAACAACTATTTGGAACAGGTGTGATATACCTGTAGCCCCCCAAAAAACTGATTGAGGGTTGCGATATACCTGCTTCCACCAAATATTGATTTAGGGGTTCTATATACCTGTTTCCACAAAATACTGATTGAGGGGTGCGATATATCCTGCTTCTACAAAATACTAATTAAGGGGTTCTATATGCCTGCTTCCAGAAAATACTGATTGAGGGGTGTGATATACCTGCTTACACCAAATATTGATTCAGCGAAAATGAAAGGGAGGTGCGCTCACCTGGCTGTAATTGATCAGGTAAGCACGGAGAACACAAAAACAAAATTGCACAAAGAGTCAATAATGAAGAATCAAGTCATGTCTGCGGTTTAATCCCTTAGGAATACAGGTACCCATACTAAAGATCCAAAAAGATTCCCTGTTCAACAATTTCCTTCTGTAGTCATCTCCTCGAGCTGGAGGACTAACTCTTTAAAGTCCCTGAACCTGCATCCCTGCAACATCACCTCTATGAACAGCCGCATAGTGTGAACTGACAGCAGACACATTTCTCAATCTAAAATGTGGAATGTCCAAAATGTGTCTGCAAATTCTAACCTTTAGGGGTTTGATATACCTGCTTCTACAAAATATTGATTAAGGGGTTCTTTATACCTGCTTCCACAAAATACTGATTGAGGGGTGAGATATACCTGCTTCCACCAAATATTGATTGAGGCCTGCGATACACCGGCTTCCACAAAATACGGATTGAGGGGTGCGATATACCTGATTCCACCAAATATTGATTAAGGGGTTCTATATACCTGCTTCCACAAAGTACTGATTAAGGGGTTTGATATACCTGCTTCCACAAAATACTGATCAAGGGGTGCGATATACCAGCTTCCACCAAATACTGATTGAGGCCTGCGATAAACCTGCTTCCACAAATACTGCTCTTCATTAGGGACTTTGGTACAGGGTCCTTTTGAAAATGACATGCAGAGGAAGAGGCAGGCCGTTCCACAGGGGTGGTAGAAGTCGGGCAGGTGCACCAGGCCAGAGCCTAAGTGGGAAGTTGGAGAAGGTGTGTGCGAGATTACGTCCAAAGGACGCACCAGAGTTGGTTGAGTTGATTACTCAGCCTTCCTCTTCTGGACCCTCCTCATCCTCTGTATTTGCCCCCTCCTCACTCTCTGCTGTGTGCACCCCCAAAGACACCACAACCACCACCACCATGGCCCCTCCACTGGAGTCAGAGGAAATATTTTCCCATCCATTCCCAGACCTTACCGATGTGCAGCCATTCTTGGCATCGGATGAGGGAGGAAGAGGAGGAAGCAACGGCGGCCACCCAGCGGTCTGATGACAGTACCCAGATCAGCCCATGGACGTCACGTGGGTACCCACAAGAGAGGAAGAGGAGGGGAGTTCAGAGGGAGAGACAGAGCAGCAGATAGGGAAGAGAAGGAGGAGAAGCAGGCAGAACTCGCAGTGCACAGGAGGCAAAAAGCAGACTGCAAATGTATCTGTGGTGAGCCGTCCACCATATACGGTCACATCTTGCGCTCCCAGGACTCCGGCACATGGCTCCGCAGTGTGGGCTTTTTTTAACGTGTCAGCTGTTGACAATGGTGTTGCCATCTGCAGCCTGTGCTGTCAACACATAAGTCGTGGTAAGCCCAACACTCACCTAGGGACAACTGCCTTAAGAAGGATCCTGGTCTTCCATCACCGAGCCCAGTGGGAGCAACGCCATCAGAACCCACAAAGCCACACTCACTGCGTTCCACGTCCTGCCTCTTCTCCATCTCCTCTCTCCTCCCATTTGTCCTCCACTCCACCTTCCACAGTGCCGTCGTCGTGTTCATCTGGTAAAAGGCAGGCTTCCGTGGCCCAAATGTTCGAGTGTAAAAAGATAATGATGCCGGATAACCCTCTTGCCCAACGGCTGACTGCCGGCTTGACGGAACTGCTAGACAGCCAACTACTGCCATATAAACTGGTGGACTCTGAGGCCTTTAGAAAATGTGTGGCCATTGGCACACCGCAATTGAAGGTCCCCGGAAGGAAAGCATTTGCCATGCTGTGTTGCGGCTATTGTGCCTGGAAGCCAAGAGCCACACCGGTCCTGCACTGCTTTCAGCTCTGCGGTCACAGGCCTATAAGTCGCTAACCCCCACTCAATTTGACAGTTGTTAAAGTGGTGTGCAACAACGGTGCCAATCTGCTGAGCGTGCTGAAACAGGGCAAAATGACACACATCCTTAACATAGTCATGCAGCGATTCATTGCCAAATACCCCGGGGACCAGGACGTCTTGCGGCAGGTCAGGGAAATCTATGGCCATTATAGAAGATCTTACACGGCCATGGCTCGCCTTGCTGACGTTCAGCGGCGACACCACCTTACCTTCAGAGGTCTGATTTGTGACAGCCCGACGCGCTGGAATTCTACCTTGTATATGATTGATAGGCTGCTCCAGTAGCAACGAACTGTTAATGACTACCTATACGAACTCTGCAGCAAGACAGGTTCTGGGGAGTTTTTTTTTTTTTTTTTACCGCGCCAGTGGCTGCTCATGCGCAACGCATGCAGACTTCTGCGGCCATTTTATGAGATTACCAAACTGGTCAGTCACAGCCAGGGTGCCATCAGTGATATCATACCTTCTTTCTGGAGTGTGCATTGCGTTGACGATGAGCAGGAGCCAGGCCACTCCACCGCTTCCAGTTTAGTGCAAATGGGGGACTTCATGCTCCAGTGTTTGAAGATGGATCCCCGTATAAAAAGCATGAAGTGCAAGGACCAGTACTGGGTGGCAACGTACTTAGACCCCCTGTACAAACACAAAATGGCGGACATGTTACCACCATCACAGAGGGCTGTCAGAATGCAGCACTTCCAGGCCTTGCTTCGAGAAATGCTGCATTCTGCTTTTGCGGGCGCTGGCAAAGGAATTTCCGCTCACAGAGAAACAGTTGCGGGTACCAATCCAACAGCGCATGCAAGAAGAGGGCGGTTTGAAGATGTGTTTGTCACTTCGGATATGAGATCATTCTTGCAGTCAAACCATCGACAGCCGCCCTCCGGATCCAGCCTCAGGGAAAGCCTAGACCGACAGGTGTCCGACTACATCGGGTTAAAGGCCGATGTGGACGCTCTGAGAAGCGAAGAACCCCTGGACTACTGGGTGTGCAGGCTTGACCTATGGCCAGAGCTGGCACAATTTGCCATGGAACTTTTGGCTTGCCCCTCGTCCAGTGTCCTGTCCGAAAGGACATTCAGCGCAGCAGGGGGGATCGTGACCGATACTTGCACTCGCCTAGCTCACGACAGTGTGGACTACCTCACATTTCTAAAAATGAATGAGTCATGGATCTCGGAGGAATTCAACACCTGTGACGACCAGGTTTAATTGAATTTCCTCATGCCAGCCCACACATATCCTACAACACCAAGAACAAAGAATGTAAATAATGAGGCATAAAAGGCCTTTTCTGTCCATTGAATGCCTAATGTTTTGGGCCTCGGAGGAATTCAACACCTGTGACGACCATGTGTTTCAACTATTTTTATTAGGATTTTTTTCAAGAGGGGGGATTTCGTTAGCCCTGGTTTTAATCCAATTTTATATTTTTAGTTCTTTTAAACATATGTATTTGACCTGTATTTGCACTGGCAGTCAGTAAAATTGATATCCATTGACCGCCTAATATACCTCCCGCCACATAATCACTTGATCTTTTTTGTACGGTGAATGCATAATTTTTGGGGTCTGTAATACACTGGCCTGCAGTAAAATTGATATCCAATGACCGTGTAATCTACCTCCAGCCACATACTTAACTTGTTCTTTTTTGTCCGCTGAATGCATAATGTTTGGGGCCTGTTTTATACTGGCCTGCTATAAAATTTATATCCAATGACCGTGTAATCTACCTCCAGCCACATACTTATTTGTTCTTTTCTTTATGCTGAATGCATAATTTTTGGGGCCTGTAGTCCACTGGCCTGCTGTAAAATTGATATCCAATGACCGTATAATCTACCTCCAGCCACATACTTACTTGTTCTTTTTTGTACGGTGAATGTATCATTTTTGGGCCTGTAGTCCACTGGCCTGCTGTAAAATTTATATCTAATGACCGTGTAATCTACCTCCAGCCACATACTTACTTGTTCTTTTTTGTACGGTGAATGTATCATTTTTGGGCCTGTAGTCCACTGGCCTGCTGTAAAATTGATATCTAATGACCGTGTAATCTATCTCCAGCCACATCTTTACTTATTCTTTTCTGTACGGTGAATGCATAATTTTTGGAGCTTGTAGTCCACTGGCCTGCTATAAAATTTATATCCAATTACCGTGTAATCTACCTCCAGCCACATACTTACTTGTTCTTTTCTGTTCGTTGAATGAATAATTGTTGGGGCCTCGGAGGAATTCAACACCAGTGACGACCACGGGTTATTGAATTTCAACCTTTATCATTAGTTTTTTTTTCAAGAGGGGGGATTTTGTTAGCCATGTTTTTAATCCAATTTTAGATTTTTAGTTCTTTTAAACATATGTATTTGACCTGTATGGTCTGCAGTAAAATTGATATCAATTGACTGTGTAATATACCTCCGGCCACATAATCACTTGATCTTTTCTGTCCGGTGAATGCCTAATGTTTGGGGCCTGTAGTCCAGTGGCCTACAGTCAAATTTCTATCCATAATGTACCTTGAGCCACATAATCTGAATTTATTTTATGTCAGGTGAATGCCTAATTTTTAAGGCCTGTACTCCTGTGGCCTAAAATAAAAATTTTATAGGCTCCAACAGGGCACATTTCAGATAATTTCCCTTTAAGACGCATAAAAATTTCCCCTGACTAAGATACATTTTTTTTGTGGGAATTTTTGTCATTGCTCCCCCTCTAGTATGTCACTGTCCATGTTGTGGGATTATTTGTACACTTCTACTAAGTATTTGGTGGCTGCAAATATAAGCGGAAGGTTTTTCAGGTTCGCCTGCCAATAAAGTGAATGGGGCCTGCGGCGAACTTACGGTTCGCGAACATTGGATCGTGTTCGCGAACCGTCTCGGCCGATGTTTGTCCATCACTACTGTGACAAAAGCACCTTCGTCACTGGGAGTTGGAGAGGCCTGCTTGCCAGCCTCTTGCCCTGTGACTATGGCCCCTGGGACACTATTTGGGCATATTGGATTTCAAAGGCTCTGTTTCTGCCCCGTAAACTTTTTACTGGAACTATTTGGGGCATGTGACCATGTGCACGGTGGGGCAAAAATAAGACTTCCAGGAAATTCCTGAACCCCTTAACCAATATGGGTGATATTTGGATAGGTTGTTCACCCAGATCGAGGCTATCAGGGGATGTAACTTTTATGGGGATATGTGGTGTTTTGGGGTGTTTTCTGTGGTTGGGAAAAATGTGTATTTTATGCCTGTGAGTAATTAAGTCCATTCTGTTTGTTAAATATATCACAGGCAATGCCATTGTGTTGTTAATTGTGTCATAGACAATGCGTATTCTGTTATTGATTGTGTCACAGGCAATGCCATTGTGTTGTTAATTGCGTCACAGGCAATGCCTATTCTGTTATTGATTGCGTCACAGGCAATGCCATTGTGTTTGTTGAATGTATAGTTTTTGTGTTTAAACTGTAAAACTGTAAAGGATTGACTGCTTTGTTATGTCCTCAGTTCCCAACCAGGTCCACGGGGGTGGTACCCTTGGAGAAAAATGTGTATAAAAGGCAATGCTTGTGTAGTCATTAAAGAGTTCCTGTCTTGCCTTCAACATAGAGCTTTGTCTCATGTGTGTGTGGATTGCTATACACTGTATACTCCCCTGGCTATAACCCCTAGCTCTTGTAAGAGCTGTTCCTGTTCCTGGTTCCTGTGGTGGTTACGGTGTCGAGCGGAGTGCTTGGAGCTCTCGGGAAGCACTAGGAGCATCCATCAACGGAGGTACCCAGTCGGGGAACCAGGAGATCCATTACAACTTGTAATGACTGGCGTCACGCACAGGGAGGAAAAAGGGAAAGCCCTGTCCAAGGGAGAGGGAAAGGTGGTGACCCCTAACTCACCTTGCGGCTGGCACCTGACTGCCCTGACATCCCTAGACGGGTTCCTCACCCGTGCGGCGATCACGTGCCTAAACCCTGGCTTTCCCTAAAATGAGCCCTAGATAGTGAACGGGCCGGTGGGATCGCTAGTCCGCACCACTGTCACTAAAAGGGAAACACCAGGGAGAGTACAGACAAAACACACAAACACATACACCCAGGTGGGCGACCACAATAGACCACAAAGGTCCAACAGGGATCCGGAGGGTAGCGTTCTGGACCAACTACCAGAGAATGCAGCAACACAGCTCCAGAAGGTCAGAATAGATGTCCAGGCAGGAAGCTCTATATCTGGCAACCAGAGAAGTGTGGGAGGGGAATATAAGGAGGTTTGGGAGTGCTGGACAAGGAACAGCTGAGGAGAAGGAGCTACGGATCCCTGAGTGAGCCAAAAGGGTTTGCAAAGCAAACCCAGAAAGCTACCACAAGGAAACAGCCCTATCTTACATAGAGCGTGCAGCCAACCGCTGCGACTTCCTGACCCCGGGTATAACGGAGTCAGGCGTGGTTCTTGACACTCTCGTGACAGTACCCCCCTCTCTACGAGGGGCCTCCGGACACTCAGGACCAGGTCTCTCAGGATGAGAGGCATGAAAAACCCGAACTAGCCTGTCGGCGTTTACCTCAGACGCAAGAACCCACATTCTTTCCTCGGGACCGTAACCTCTCCAATGCACCAGATATTGAAGAGAGCGGCGGACCCGATGAGAATTAACAATTTTGGATATCTGAAATTCTAGATTACCATCCACGACAACAGGAAGGGGTGGCAGCGGTGACGGTTCTAGAGGTGGAACATATTTTTTGAGTAACGACTTATGAAAAACATTATGAATTTTAAAAGTCTGAGGTAACTCCAGGCGAAAAGCCACGGGGTTGATGATGGCTACAATTTTGTAAGGGCCAATAAACCTAGGACCCAGTTTCCAAGAGGGAACCTTCAATTTAATATTCCTAGTAGACAACCACACATAGTCATTCACTCCTAGGTCCGGACCCGGCGACCGTCTCTTATCAGCCATGCATTTGTATTTACCTCCCATATTTTTCAAGTTAGCTTGCACCTTCTGCCATACCGATGAAAGAGATGACGAAAACCGTTCCTCTTCGCGAACCCAGAAGACACCCCCTCTTTGAAAGTACAGAATTGGGGATGAAAACCATATGCACCAAGAAATGGTGACTTGCCAGTGGATTCCTGACGACGATTATTTATGGCAAACTCAGCTAACGGTAAATATGATGACCACAACTCTTGGTTTTCAGACACAAAACATCTTAGATATGTCTCAAGGTTTTGGTTGGTACGCTCAGTCTGTCCATTCGACTGAGGATGGAAAGCTGAGGAAAAGGACAAGTGTACCCCCAAACGGGAACAAAAAGCTTTCCAAAATTTAGAAATAAACTGGGTACCCCGATCCGAAACAACATCGGAGGGGACCCCGTGAAGCTTCACGATTTCACTGACGAATACCTGAGCAAGAGTCTTAGCAAGCATTAGGTAGTGCGGGTAACGCAATGAAGTGTACCATTTTGCTAAACCTGTCCACTACTACCAAAATAACTGTTTTACCCGCAGACAAAGGTAAGTCAGTGATAAAATCCATTGACAGATGTGTCCACGGTCTATTGGGAATGACGAGTGGTAATAGAGACCCTGCAGGACGTGTATGTGAAACTTTTGCGCGCGCACAGGTAGAACAAGAAGACACAAAATCCAATACATCCTGACGCAACCTTGGCCACCAAAAACGACGAGACAATAGCTCCAAGGTTGCTTTACTACCCGGGTGCCCAGCAAGTGCCGAATTATGATGTTCCTTTAATAATTTGAAACGTAGGTTCAACGGTACAAACAATTTCTCTGAGGGTCAAGAGACCGGGGCGTCCCCCTGGGCCTCTAACACCTTCCCCTCCAGAACAGAGTGTACCGCAGAAACAACCACTCCTCTTTGAAGAATGGGCACCGGATCACTCACATTACCCCCTCCAGGGAAACAACGAGAGAGTGCATCAGCCTTGGTATTCTTTGCCCCAGGACGATAGGTAATCACAAAGTTAAACCTGGTAAAAAATAGCGACCACCTAGCCTGTCTAGGGGTGAGACGCTTAGCTGATTCGAGGTACAGAAGATTTTTGTGGTCCGTAATCACAATGACGGGGTGGACTGCCCCCTCTAAAAAGTGACGCCACTCCTCAAACGCAAGTTTAATAGCTAATAGTTCCCTATTGCCAATATCGTAGTTCTTTTCTGCTGCAGATAGTTTTTAAAAAAAGAAAGCACAAGGACGCCATTTGCCAGGAGACGGACCCTGAGACAGCACCGCCCCCACTCCCACCTCTGACGCACGACTTCAACAATAAAAGGCTGAGAGACATCAGGTTGGACTAATAAAGGTGCTGAGGTAAACCTCTCTTTTAGAGAGGAAAAAGCAACTTTAGCGGCGTCAGACAATTTAGAAAAGTCAGTCCCCTTCCTAGTCATGTCAGTAAGGGGTTTTACAATAAGTGAATAATTTTTTTATGAATTTCCTATAGAAATTTGCGAAGCCCAAGAACAGTTGTAGTGCTTTGAGGTTCTCAGGAAGATCCCAATCTAAAATTGCCTGGACCTTCCTGGGATCCATACGGAAATCTGAAGCAGATAAAAAATAACCTAGGAATTGTATCTCCTGAACGGCGAAGACACATTTTTCAATTTTAGCATATAATTTATTCGTCCGTAGGACCTGCAGTACTTGTCTGACATGCACCTCATGTGTTCTTAGATCAGACGAATAAATTAAAATATCATCTAGGTATATTACCACAAACCTGCCGATTAGATGACTAAAAATATCATTAACGAAATGTTGAAAGACGGCAGGAGCATTGGTCAGACCGAAAGGCATAACTAGATTTTCATAATGCCCCTCAGGGGTGTTAAAAGCTGTCTTCCACTCATCCGCCTCCTTAATACGAATCAGATTGTAGGCCCCCCTAAGATCAAGTTTGGAGAACCACCTAGCACCCGCAATCTGGTTAAACAGGTCAGGAATGAGAGGAAGAGGGTATGGGTCTCGGATGGTTATCAGATTTAATTCGCGAAAATCTAGGCAAGGACGCAGGCCCCCATCTTTCTTTTTAACGAAGAAAAACCCTGCAGCCACGGGTGAAGAAGAGGGTCTGATGTGTCCCTTAGCCAAGCTCTCGGAGATATAATCTTTCATGGCTTGTCTCTCTGGACCCGAAAGATTATATAACCTGGTCTTGGGTAATTTTGCGCCGGGAATAAGGTTAACCAGGCAATCATAAGGACGATGAGGTGGTAACTTCTGACAACCCTTTTCAGAAAAAACATCCTCAAAATCCGAAATAAATGTAGGTAGGGTAGTTATGGAGGCGACTAAGCAATTGCTATTTAAGCAATTTTCTCTGCACTGCTCACTCCACTCCAATATCTCCCTAGCCTGCCAATCCACCACTGGATTGTGCGCTACCAACCAGGGAAGACCCAGCACTACCGGAGTGGGAAGCCCCTCCAGAACATAACATGAAAGCATCTCGTTATGGTGGTCCCCTACCCGAAGGTGTAAATTATGAACAATGTGGGTGAGGTCTCTCTGAGACAGAGGAGCAGAATCAATAGCGAATATAGGAATAGGTCTCTGTAGCGTACAGAGAGACAAACCCATAGTGCGGGCAAAATGGGCATCTATCAAATTTACCCCTGCTCCACTGTCTAGAAAGAAAGAAATAGTCTCCGTCTTATCACCAAAAACAATAACCGCTGGCAACACAAATTGCGATGTACGTATGGAGGAAACGTATACCCCCCGGCTGACATCCTCCACACAGCCTGGGGTTAGTAGTTTTCCGACGGTCTTTTGTTTCTGAGGAAAGAAGGACAGACATTAATGAAATGACCCCTCTCCCCACAAAAAAAACAAACCCCTCGCCTACGGCGAGCCTCAGGAGGACAGACCTGACGAGTAGTTCCTCCTAGCTGCATAGGCTCGTCTAAGTCCGTACAGACTAACTGCTGCTTGGGAGGGGTTACCAATGGCTCCGGTTTTTTCAACCTGTCCCTAAGGCGTCTATCTATTCGGATAGAAAGGGACATAACCGCATCAAGGGAAAAGGGGGTCTCATATAATGCAAGCGCATCCTTAACCCTTTCGGATAACCCAGAGCAGAACTGACTCCTGAGAGCCGGGTCGTTCCATTGGGTATCCGTAGCCCACCTACGGAATTCAGAGCAATACTCCTCTACCGGCCGCTCTCCTTGTAAGAGTCTCCGTAATCTTGATTCAGCCAGTGCGACTCGGTCAGGGTCATCATATATGAGACCCAAGGCCCCGAAAAACTCATCCACTGACCGAAGAGCCTGGGAATCAGTATGTAAAGAGAACGCCCAGGACTGCGGGTCCCCCTGCAGCAGGGAAATAACAGCCCCCACCCGCTGTTCTTCATTACCAGAGGAGTAAGGGCGCAGTTTAAAATATAATTTACAGGCCTCACGGAATGTCAAAATCTGTCAGGGAGAGGGACCTTGGGTTCCGAAACAACCTGGTTACCAGTAGCAACCGCTGGGCTTGCGGTAAGTTGTAATTGCTGCTGTTGCTGGAGGACCGACGCCTTCAATCCTGCCACCTCCAAAGACAGGCCATGAAATTGTTTGGACAGAGAAGCAATTTGATCCATACTGGATTCTAAGTAGGTAAAAAAAAAAAAATTTTTTTTTTACCTACACAAAATAAGGGCCAGATATAATGTAATGACCGGCGTCACGCACAGGGAGGAAAAAAGGGAAAGCCCGGCCCAAGGGAGAGGGAAAGGTGGTGACCCCTAACTCACCTTGCGGCTGGCACCTGACTGCCCTGACATCCCTAGACGGGTTCCTCACCCGTGCGGCGATCACGTGCCTAAATCCTGGCTTTCCCTAAAATGAGCCCTAGATAGTGAACGGGCCGGTGGGATCGCTAGTCCGCACCACTGTCACTAAAAGGGAAACACCAGGGAGAGGACAGACAAAACAGACAAACACATACACCCAGGTGGGCGACCACAATAGACCACAAAGGTCCAACAGGGATCCGGAGGGTAGCGTTCTGGACCAACTACCAGAGAACGCAGCAACACAGCTCCAGAAGGTCAGAATAGATGTCCAGGCAGGAAGCTCTATATCTGGCAACCAGAGAAGTTTGGGAGGGGAATATAAGGAGGTTTGGGAGTGCTGGACAAGGAACAGCTGAGGAGAAGGAGCTACGGATCCCTGAGTGAGCCAAAAGGGTTTGCAAAGCAAACCCAGAAAGCTACCACAAGGAAACAGCCCTATCTTACATAAAGCGTGCAGCCAACCACTGCGACTTCCTGACCCCGGGTATAACGGAGTCAGGCGTGGTTCTTGACACCCCCGTGACACAACTACCTAGAATATAATTTCTATATAGTGCATTTGTATTGTGCAGCATTTGTGTGCGGTTCAGCTGAGATACCGCAGATACTGAGGGACTAACGTCATTGGAACAACTAATTGCAACTGATGTGATATAACAGTTGCCCCCAAAAAAGTCTGATTAAAGCAGGGGTGCGATTTGCCTAGAATATAATTTCTATGTAGTTCATTTGTGTTGTGCAGCATTTGTGTGCGGTTCTGCTGAGATATCGCATCTATACAGGGGGAAAAACGACATTGGAACAACTAATTGCAACTAGTGTGATATAACAGTTGCCCCACAAAAAATCTGATTGAGGCAGGGGTGCGATATACCTAGAATATAATTTCTATATAGTGCATTTGCATAGTGCAGCATTTGTGTGCGGTTCTGCTGAGATAATGCAGTTATACAGAGGGACAAACACCATTGGAACAACTAATTGCAACTAGTGTGATATACCAGTTGCCCCCCAAAAAATCTGATTGAGGCAGGGGTGTTATATACTTATAAAATAATTTCTATATAGTGCATTTATATTGTGCAGCATTTGTGTGCGGTTCTGCTTAGATACCGCAGCTATACAGACAGACAAATGCCATTGGAACAACTAATTGCAACTGGTGTGATATACCAGTTGCCCCCCAAAAAATCTGATTGAGGCAGGGGTGTTATATTATATAACACCCCTGCCTCAATCAGATTTTTTGGGGGGCAACTGGTATATCACACCAGTTGCAATTAGTTGTCCCAATGGCATTTGTCTGTCTGTATAGCTGCGGTATGTAAGCAGAACCGCACACAAATGCTGCACAATATAAATGCACTATATAGAAATTATTTTATAGGTATATAACTTATATACTTATAAAATAATTTCTATATAGTGCATTTATATTGTGCAGCATTTGTGTGTGGTTCTGCTTAGATACTTAGAACTAATTGCAACTGGTGTGATATACCAGTTGCCCCCCAAAAAATTTGATTGAGGCAGGGGTGTGATATACCTATAATATAATTTCTATATTGTGCATTTGTATAGTGCAGAAATTCTGTGCGGTTCTTCTGAGATACCATAGCTATACAGAGGGACAAACACCATTGGAACAACTAATTGCAACTGGTGTGATATACCAGTTGCCCCCCCCCCAACAAAATCTGATTGAGGCAAAGGTGTGATATACCTATAATACACTGCTCAAAAAAATAAAGGGAACACAAAAATAACACATCCTAGATCTGAATTAATTAAATATTCTTCTGAAATACTTTGTTCTTTACATAGTTGAATGTGCTGACAACAAAATCACACAAAAATAAAAAAATGGAAATCTAATTTTTCAACCCATGGAGGTCTGGATTTGGAGTCACACTCAAAATTTAAGTGGAAAAACACACTACAGGCTGATCCAACTTTGATGTAATGTCCTTAAAACAAGTCAAAATGAGGCTCAGTAGTGTGTGTGGCCTCCACGTGCCTGTATGACCTCCCTACAACGCCTGTGCATGCTCCTGATGAGGTGGCGGACGGTCTCCTGAGGGATCTCCTTCCAGACCTGGACTAAAGCATCTGCCAACTCCTGGACAGTCTGTGGTGCAATGTGACGTTGGTGGATAGAGCGAGACATGATGTCCCAGATGTGCTCAATTGGATTCAGGTCTTGGGAACGGGCAGGCCAGTCCATAGCATCAATGCCTTCATCTTGCAGGAACTGCTGACACACTCCAGCCACATGAGGTCTAGCATTGTCTTGCATTAGGAGGAACCCAGGGTCAACCGCACCAGCATATGGTCTCACAAGGGGTCTGAGGATCTCATCTCGGTACCTAATGGCAGGCTACCTCTGCCGAGCACATGGAGGGCTGTGCGGCCCTCCAAATAAATGCCACCCAACACCATTACTGACCCAATGCCAAACCGGTCATGCTGGAGGATGTTGCAGGCAGCAGAACGTTCTCCACTGCGTCTCAAGACTCTGTCACGTCTGTCACATGTGTTCAGTGTGAACCTGCTTTCATCTGTGAAGAGCACAGGGCGCCAGTGGCGAATTTGCCAATCTTGGTGTTCTCTGGCAAATGCCAAACGTCCTGCACGGTGTTGGACTGTCAGCACAACCCCCACCTGTGGACGTCGGGCCCTCATATCACCCTCATGGAGTCTGTTTCTGACCGTTTGAGCAGACACATGCACATTTGTGGCCTGCTGGAGGTCATTTTGCAGGGCTCTGGCAGTGCTCCTCCTGTTCCTCCTTGCACAAAGGCGGAGGTAGCGGTCCTGCTGCTGGGTTGTTGCCCTCCTACGGCCTCCTCCACGTCTCCTGATGTACTGGCCTGTCTCCTGGTAGCGCCTCCATGCTCTGGACACTACGCTGACAGACACAGCAAACCTTCTTGCCACAGCTCGCATTGATGTGCCATCCTGGATAAGCTGCACTACCTGAGCCACTTGTGTGGGTTGTAGACTCCGTCTCATGCTACCACTAGAGTGAAAGCACCGCCAGCATTTAAAAGTGACCAAAACATCAGCCAGGAAGCATAGAAACTGAGAAGTGGTCTGTGGTCACCACTTGCAGAACCACTCCTTTATTGGGGGTGTCTTGCTAATTGCCTATAATTTCCACCTGTTGTCTATCCCATTTGCACAACAGCATGTGAAATTGATTGTCACTCAGTGTTGCTTCCTAAGTGGACAGTTTGATTTCACAGAAGTGTGATTGACTTGGAGTTACATTGTGTTGTTTAAGTGTTCCCTTTATTTTTTTGAGCAGTGTATAATTTATATATAGTGCATTTGTATTGTGCTGCAGTTGTGTGCGGTTCTGCTTAGATACTGCAGCTATACAGAGGGACAAACGCCATTGGAACAACTAATTGCAACTGGTGTGATATATCAGTTGCCCCCAAAAAATTCTGATTGAGGCAGGGGTGTGATATACCTATAATATAATTTCTATATAGTGCATTTTTATAGTGCAGCATTTGTGTGCAATTCTGCTGAGATACCGCAGCTATACTGTCACAATCAGTGTTGGGGGAAACTCCACACTGAACACAGGAGGGAAGGGGAACTGTAGCTGGGCCTGGAAACTACGGAAGTAACAGGTCACCTCCTAGACAGCCCTAATCTGGGCCATAACTATTTATCAATATGAATAGACCCTGAAGTTAGGAATATTCATATGCAGGATACATAGGCCTTTATATTCCTATTTGGCCCTGGAAAAGGTTAGGACCAGAGACAACCCATTCCTCCCCAGATGGATGAATGGGAGTCTCTGTCTCAGGCCCAGATACAAACAACAGTGGGTATAACAAACACAAACAAATGTGACACTTAACTGCTGTAGACGGTGCAGTTTCTAGGTAAAATTTCTCTCAGGGCGAGGGTCAAAAAAAAACTCCCCTCCCCCCCTCAAAACTGCTCGATGAAATAAGTGTCTCCCCATTGTAAAAAATGTGTCACCACATTGCACGGACGGTCACAGTGACGCACCCAGTGACCCACTGTCCCACAGACTCAGGCTCTCACTCACAGCAGGCTTCTTTCTCAGCACTGCTCCGGGCGGGCGGTAACAGGCAGGCTCTGCGGGCGGCGGTGCTCACCTCACTCACTGTACGTCACGCGGTGCTTGACGTACAGTGAGTGAGCGCAGCCGCCCGCAGAGCCTGCCTGTGGGGGGACATTATTTTTAATAAGGGTCACTATGGACATTATTTAGAATGGAGGCTGCTGTGGGTGTCATTATAACTGTATAATGTCTGATAGGCCTAGTCCTGAGTTATATTACCCTGCCCTGTATAATAATGTACCCTGATACCCCTTAGTTATATTACTCCGCTGGGGATCAGGGATGGGTACATTATTATACAGGGCATGGGCAGGGTAATATAACTCAGCTCAGGACTAGGCCTATCAGACATTATACAGTTATACTGAGTAATGACACCCACAGCAGCCTCCATTCTAAATAATATCCATAGTGATCCTTATTAAACTTAACACAGTGACAGTGGCCCCCATTTTCATGTCTCCCACAGTGGTCCCCGCCCCCATTGTAATTAATGCTCCCCCCCACAGACCATCACTCGCCTCACAGCAGGCTTCTTTTCAGCATCAGCACTGCTCAGGGGCTCAGGGCGGGCGGTAACAGGCAGGCAGTGCGGCGCTCACTCACTCACTGTATGACATCACACGCCTAGTGGGAGGAGCAGGCGTGTGATGTCAGTAAGTGCCGCCCACACGTACCGGAGCTGAGTGACTGGACTCGGTAGTACGTACGGGCACTGTCTGAAGAGTGAGAGGACTCGGCATTCGGGCGCAGGGCAGGCGAGATCTCAGAGGGAGGGAGCCAGGGCGCAAGGCAGAGAAATGACAAGAGGGCGCCCCTGCCGGCGCCCCCCTTATGAGAGCGCCCCGGGCGGCCGCCCGGCCCGCCCGCCCCTAGAAACGGCCCTGGCTGTAGAGTCAAATGAGCAGGAACACCAGAGACAAACTCCCACCAGCTCAGCCAAACCCAAAAGAAGCTATCTACCGCATAGTCAGAAGGGTGGGGTCAGACTATAAAGGGTAGAAGTTATGACCATTGAGCAACAGCTGAGAAAAGGGAAGTGGTCATTAACCCTATCAACACTGAATCAAGAGAAATCAAGGAGGCTGTTAGATTCCTCCACACTCAGCCAAACTCCTTGATTTCCTGACATCAGTCACCTGAGGGACTGTGACAGTACCCCCCTTTCTACGGGTGACCTCCGGGCACCCAGGACCGACCTTATCAGGATAAGCTCTGTGAAAGGCCTTCACCAGATGATTTGCATTAACATCGGCTGCTGGAACCCACATCCTCTCCTCTGGTCCATAAGCCTTCCAGTGGAGGAGATACTGGAGGGATCTACGGAGAACTCGGGAGTCCACAATCCTGCTGATTTTAAACTCTAAATTATCGTCCACCATGACAGGAGCGGGAGGCAAGGAGGACGAATCAACAGGTTCGACACATTTCTTCAACAACGACTTATGAAATACGTTATGACTTTTCAAAGCCAGTGGAAGTTCAAGACGGAAGGCTACAGGGTTAACAATGGCAGTGATCTTATATGGACCAATTAATCTTGGGCCCAACTTCAAAGAAGGTACCTTAAGCTTAATGTTTCTTGTGGACAGCCACACCCACACTCAGGTCCAGACCATTCATACATCTCCTGTCAGCCACACACTTATACCTGTTGCCGATTTTTTTCAGGTTATTTTGAATTTTCCTCCAAATTGACGACAAAGAAGAGGAAAATCATTCCTCCTCAGGAATACTGGAAGTTTGAGAACTAGAAAATGTGCCAAACTGTGGATGGAATCCATATGGCCCAAAAAACAGCGAGTTATAAGTGGACTCCTGTCTACGGTTATTAATGGCAAACTCAGCTAACGACAAGAATGAAGACCACTCCTCCTGGATCTCCAAAACAAAACATCTCAAGTAAGTCTCCAGATTCTGATTGGTGCGCTCCGTCTGTCTGTTCGACTGAGGATGAAAAGCCGAAGAAAAGGACAATTGTACCCCCATTCAAGTACATAACGCTTTCCAGAATCTGGAAACAAACTCGTCCCCCGATCAGACACCACATCAGAGGGAATGCCATGTAGTTTCACAATGTTATCGACAAACACCTGTACAAGAGTCTTGGCATTAGGTAGAGCCGGCAATGCTATAAAATGTGCCATTTTGCTAAACCGATCAACTACCACCAGGATCACCGTTTTTCATGAAGAATTCGCTAAATCCGTGATAAAGTCCATGGACAAATGCGTCCAAGGTCTGGACGGGATGGGTAACGGAAGAAGAGATCCAGAAGGCTGAGTATGTGTCACCTTAGCACGAGCACAGGTACAACAGGCTGACACATAGTTCTCAACACACTTACGCAGCCCCGGCCACTAAAATCTGCGCGAGATGAGATCGAAAGTGGATCTACTCCCAGGGTGTACAGCCAAGACAGTACAGTGATGTTCCTCAAATACCTTATGACTTAAGTCTGAAGGAACAAACTATTTCCCTGGAGGTATTGAGTTCCATCCTAGGGGCTCAATACCGGAAAAAAACTGATCAGTTTTATCCTAATGCGTTCTGAATAGAAATCAATCCGTTCAGGATGCATCAGGATGTCTTTAGTTCAGTCCTTTTACGGTATTTGAACGGAGAAAAAACCGCAGCATGCTGCATTTTTCTCTCCGACCAAAAATCCTGAACACTTGCCGGAATGCCGGATCCGGCTTTTTTTTCCAATTAGAATGTATTAGTGCCGCATTGACGGATTCGGTCTTCCGGTCTGCGCATGCACAGACCTTTAAAAATTTAAAAATAAATAAATACCGGATCCGTTTTTCCGGATGACCCCGGAGAGACGGATCCGGTATTGCAATGCATTTGTGAGACAGATCCGCATCCAGATCCGTCTACAAATGGTTTCCGTTTGCATACAGAATGCCGGATCCGGGTGACAGAAGCCCTTTAAAGAGTTAGGGTACTTTCACACTTGCGGAAGAGGATTCCGGCAGGCAGTATAGCTTTTCATCCTCCGGATCCGTCAGTGTGTTGGCGGAAATACCTTCCGGATCCGGCAAATCGCATGTAAACTGAGATAATTTTTTGCTAGATCCGTCGAAATAACGGATCCGTCTCATCCGTTATTGTCCATTTTCAAACGGAATGACGGAGGGACCGCTTCAGGAGGAACTTCAGGCACCGAGTACTGCTTGATATTTTGTAAAGCAAAGAAAAGAAAAACACAATTACCCATTGTACTTCGGTAAAGAACCTGTGGATAGAGGTTCGCAAAGCGACTTAGGATGCTACATAGGAAGTTGCATTACAAAAAATTTCATACAAATACTGTACATAGATAGAGACCATACATTATATTAGTGTACAGAGAAGTGTCTATGTACAGTATGATTTTAGATTTTTTTTGGAAAGCAACTTTAGATGTATAATCTGAAGCATGCTTCGCTCATCTCTACTCCATAAAATAATAAGAGAGAGTGCCAAAT
Source organism: Bufo bufo (assembly GCF_905171765.1). Classification (NCBI taxonomy): domain Eukaryota; kingdom Metazoa; phylum Chordata; class Amphibia; order Anura; family Bufonidae; genus Bufo; species Bufo bufo. The sequence goes on along the minus strand of NC_053389.1, from coordinate 598,635,872 downwards.
GACAGTTTGCCAGGGCCATACAAATGCATTGTAGAACAAAATTCATTGTCTGTATAAACATAATATCTTACCTTCATAGCTCTAGGGTTCTTCTTAGAAACCCCAAGGCGGCAGCGTATCAGTGCCGAACTTCCTCATTGAAGTCCTTTGTGTAGCGGTCCCTGATTGACCGCCACCGAACAAGAATTGTCTCGCCCGGAACAAAAATAAATAAATAAATAAAAATAAAAATTAAGAAATTAAATTAGATTAGTATTTCCAATACATAATTTGTTGACATAAAAAATGGTTTACTGTTTAATTGCACCTGACACAACAAACATAATAATAAAAAAATTAAAATAAAGTTTACTATAGGTGGCAGTGACCCACATCAAATAGACGGTAAACCACTTTTGAGCAATAAAACATACGTTTATGCTATCTACAAATGAAATACTGTATACTTACAGCACTCATCCCGTTGACTGTCTCTGAGGTCGTCCCAATTTGGCACAAGGGCCTCAGATATCTCGATCCAGAGGAGCCGTGTTGCATGATGGTCAGCGTGGAGGCGGTCGGTGTGGTCCCACAACGGTGGTCGTTTCTCCACCATCTGGATGAGGAGGTCGTAGTCAATGAAAAAAAAATGCTGACGTCCTCCACATCTTTTCTGGTAGAGACTCGGGACCCCTAAAAAAAATAAAAAAATGTACATAATGTTTCAAAATTAAAAACACTTTGTTTCATAATACTCACACGACTCTGACCTCCGCGTGCTCGACTACGTCCTTTGGCAGAGGCTCGACGACCTCTCTGAGAGGCAACGGGACAAGATGGCTGTAAAAAACAAAAACAATTATTATTTTTTATTTAATAACATACAGTAACATGTCTCGTTGAGAAAAAAAATTGAACACCTACATTTTGCTGTCCTCCACTCCCGACTTCCTCCTGTTTTGGACTGTCCTGGCCGGGAAGCATCTCCTCCAGAGATGATGACTGAGAAAAAAGTAAATAAATAAATTAGAATAATTACACAAATTTACAGATGGGAATGCTACACAACTTGACATACCATATCATGTCGACGAAGTTGGCGAGGAGGAGAGCTCCCGCCCGGCCTCACTTGAAGAAGATGTGCCTATAGAAAAAAAAATGTTTTTATTAATATTTGATATTTACTGAAGACAACAGACCCAAGAAAATATTACTTACTTGTCATTTTGACACAAAAAAAATACAGCCTAAAGCTGTCAGGCAGGTAGTATAAGTACATAGTTGATGCTAGGAGTAGTGGTCATTGGTACTACAACTACTAGCTTCCACTATGTACTTATACTACCTGCAGTACTAAAATACAACCGAAGGTCACTTACCCTTCAGATGCTCCCTCAGAAGCTAGCAAAGATGATGCCGGACCACATTCGCTTTGGATTTCAGGCTCTAATCCTTGTTTCACGCTGGAAAAGACGTCTTAAAGCCAGACGGCGCCATCGCTATTGGGTGCATCCAATTACTTTTGAAAGAATAAGAAGGGGAGCTTTTGAAGTTCTGTTTCCCTAATTGCAGAATTATCCGGGCAAGTTTCAAAACTACTTACGGATGAACGTAGAAAGTTTTGACGATCTGTTACGAAGGGTGTCAAGTCACATCGAAAGACAGGACAACACTTTCCGTCGCATCGTTTCCCCGGCAGAACGACTAATGCTTACCAAAAGGTAATTTTTGTTATAAATATTATCTATAGCTATATTATTTTTATGGGAGAGGCTTAGGGCTATGATGAGGGGGAAGCGCTTCCCTTGACCTAAGCTGGCTGTGTTGTGCCGGGAGCCAGGAGCGAGGGTAAGCCTAGCAGTGGGCGTACCCTAAAGGGAGTGTTTGAGAACAGGGGGGGTGGGTGGGTATGACCAGAAGCGCACTGAGGAGCTGGGGGCTGGAGCTTAAGAAGGTAAGACTCCCCTCCCACAAATTCAGGCTGACTTTTCAGCCTTCCACTTATGGGAGAGGGTTAGGGCTATGATGAGGGGGAAGCGCTTCTCTTGACCTAAGCTGGCTGTGTTGTGCCGGGAGCCAGGAGCGAGGGTAAGCCTAGCAGTGGGCAAAAATAGACGAGGAGAGCAGAGTAGTGTCCAAAACATTTAATTCCTCTCAGAGAGCAAGGTTACAGAAAGCCTGGGAAATCTCTACGTTTGGGTTTGGGATGTACCTCGTGAAGCAAGAAGAACGCCAGCGACCCATGCATTTGATCACGTGCGCCGGGACCCCATTTTTGATGCTGAGGACGCAGCCCCGATTCGGGTCGAGTGTCCTGTGATGGCCATCGGGTTGTAACCGAGACCTGAAGCCAGCGTTCTGATGTGGGACACGAACTGGATTGAAGTCAGGAAACTCCCACGCCAAGGAAGCAGCGGGCCATCTCGGGGGGCATCTGGCAACAGGGCTACCAATTGACGGAAGACCATGACCGGGCACCAATCGTTCGAAGTTTTGAAGAACCTGCCCTACGAGGGAGGCCCAAGCTGATTGGATTTCGTGGAAGGGAGCCAGAGGACAAAAGGGTCATGGACCCAGGACAATTGCCGCACCTGCAATCCCTGACATTTAGGGGAGGTGCTGGTGAACTCACCTGGCCTAAGGAACCCATAAAACCCGAGGTACATGGCTGCCTTAATAACCAAACTAGGAGAGTGCCCAAAAGGATGTCCATCCAGCGCGGACGACAGTCTCCTAAACATCTCGCCGGAGACAGGCTGTCTACGGCCGGTAGGGGCATCCCCGCACTTCTGGATCCCCCTAAGGGCCGCCTTGACTGCCTGCACTGAAGAAATGGAACCTCCATTTGGATTATGAAGCATGACGCAGTGCTGTATCCCCGCTAGGTACAGCCCGATGGTGTTAAATGACAGCCTGAGATTGCGGTGACAGTGGGCTATGAACGCCAGGGTGTAGGAGACATCGTCCAAGCCACCTTGCGAGTGGGACCTGGAAAAACTTCGTAAACCTTGACGCCGGCTTGGTAGTTTCCTGATTGTATGGGAAAACCCCTGAGCGTTTTCAGGCAAATATATTGGATCCTGAGCGATTCAGGCAACTGCGTACAACCTGTGGGAAATAAGACCTGAGCGATTCAGGCAAATGTGTACACCCTGTGGGAAATAAGACCTGAGCGATTCAGGCAAATGTGTACAACCTGTGGGAAATAAGACCTGAGCGATTCAGGCAAATGCGTACACCCTGTGGGAAATAAGACCTGAGCGATTCAGGGAAATACGTGACCTGAGTGAATCAGGAAAATACATACAACCTGGAAATACCGTCAACCTGAAAGAGACGGGAAAATACAAAACCTGAGCGATTCAGGAAAATACATGACCTGAGTGATTCAGGGAAAATACGTAAAACCTGAGTGATTCAGAGGAAACATGAAACCTGAGCGATTCAGGAAAAAACATAAAACCTGAGCGATTCACGTAAATACATAAACCCGAGCGATTCAGAGAAAGCATAAAACCTGAACGATTCAGGTAAATACATAAAACCTGAGCGATTCAGGGAAATACATAAAACCTGAGCGATTCAGGGAAATACATAAACCTGAATGATTCAGGGAAATAAGACCTGGGTGAATCGTGGAAATACGTGAAAATTTGAGCTAATCAGGGAAATATATGAAACCTGAGATTCAGGAGAATACACCCTGAGATATTCTGGAGAAAACACAACCTGAGTGCATCAGAAAAGACGTACATATATTTATTTATTTTTTATTTTTATATTTTTTATATTTTTTATTTTATTATTTTTATTATTTTTTGCTATATTTTTTTCTTTTTTTCTTTTTATTATTATTATTTTTTTATTATTATATTTATTTATTATATATTTATTTTTTTGAGCGGTGGCCGAGTGACCGGGCGAGAGTGGAAAGGAAACAGGAATGACCATGGTATAGAAAGGATCGCAACCTACCCGAATCAACGGACAGCGCTGCCAACTCTCCGGCGAAACTGAAGACCTAGGAATGGAGGCTCGTGATGAATAAAGGAAGGCTCCGAGCTCCGGAGGAGCGTAAAGCCGCCACTCGGCTGGACCTTACCTGAAACCGTGGAGTGACCTGACACGGAGGAGCCCTGCGACACAATTGAGGATGGATCAAAACTCCGGTGGCCTGAGGCCCTGCTTACATGAAAATAAGCTTGCATTGGTACGAGACCCGGAGAGAGGTGCGATCTGGTGGCACTGGAATGAAGCGACGGAGAACCAGGATGCAGCCTGGGCGCCATGGCCAACTGCTGTATGACCCTGAACTGACAGAATCAGGGCCCGAAGTCGCACTGCATGCAACGAGACCTGCGGGAAACAGGAATCCAGATATGCAGGACACGAACTGGGTAACCAGGAACCAGCCGGACCCTGCTGAAAACCCCTGAGCCTTCCAGGCAGATGCATGGAACCTGAGCGATTCAGGCAAATACATTGAATCCTGAGCGGTTCAGGCAACATGGAGTCCTGAGCGAATCAGGCCATTACATACACCTTTCGTGAAGATGACGGACCCTGGGTGCGTCGGGCATTACCTTGAACCTGGGTGAACCTGGCCACTACCTACCCACTGAGAGACCAGGGAAAATCCAGAAGCCTGAGCGATTCAGGCCAATACCTAAACCTGAGTGATTCAGGGGAATACATAACCAGACTGTTCCAGGAAAAATATGCAATAACTATATGTGACCGGAACGTAGTACGACCGGTGCCTACGAGAAGGCTTGTGTAGGTCTGGGTACGTACGTGGGCTTAGAGGCTACTACCTGTACTGATGTCTTGGGTCACCTGACCTTGGTCCAAATGTCGTACAAGTGAACGGTCAGGACACGTTCCTGAGAGGACGAATCCATAAAGTTCGGAAGGGAAAGAGAACATAACTGGGGAGGATGACAGGCCTGGGCGAACCAGGAGACAGAGGTAGGTGTGAGCCTGGGCGAACCAGGAGACAGAGGTAGTTGCATGCCTGGGCGATCCAGGAGGCAGAGGTAGGTGTGAGCCTGGGCGAACCAGGAGACAGAGGTAGTTGCGTGCCTGGGCGATCCAGGAGGCAGAGGTAGGTGTGAGCCTGGGCGAACCAGGAGAGAGAGGTAGGTGCGTGCCTGGGCGATCCAGGGGGCAGAGGTAGGTGTGAGCCTGGGCGAACCAGGAGACAGAGGTAGGTGCGTGCCTGGGCGATCCAGGAGGCAGAGGTAGGTATGAGCCTGGGCGAACCAGGAGACAGAGGTAGGTGCGTGCCTGGCGGGGGGCGATCCAGGAGGCAGAGGTAAGTATGAGCCTGGGCGAACCAGGAGACAGAGGTAGGTGTGAGCCTGGGCGAACCAGGAGACAGAGGTAGTTGCATGCCTGGGCGATCCAGGAGGCAGAGGTAGGTATGAGCCTGGGCGAACCAGGAGACAGAGGTAGGTGCATGCCTGGGCGATCCAGGAGGCAGAGGTAGGTATGAGCCTGGGCGACCCAGGAGACAGAGGTAGATGAGAGCCTGGGCAAACCAGTAGAGCAGGAAGACAACAGCATATAACGTTAAAGCACATACATATATCACGTGGCCCTGTCGCCACCATAGAATAGATGACTGCAGTGAGCGTTTAGTGACCGCTGATCGCGTATGGCGTGTGATAACGACCTAGCCTACTCGTGATGAGACCCCCAGCTCTCTTTGACCACCACACAGAAACTAGCGCCCTTCCAGCCCAGCGGGGACCCGGGAGCCCTCCCCCTATATGAGGGGACCGAGGATGACTTTGTTTTCCTCCCACCTGGCGCTGCGTGGCACGGCGGGAGTGCGTATGAGATGGCTGGCTGTTGGATAATCCTGCTGTTTTTTTTTTTTTTTTTTAAGGCTGTTTGTAGACGTGGGCCGTTGTTGCCCAGGGGCTAGATACCCCTAATTACTTTTTATATGGCCTGTTTTGACGTGCGTTCCACCCTAGAACGCACGCCATCTAGCCCCGGAAGTAGATGGTTCGTAATGGAATGTGCAGGGGGTGACCGGGTAGCCTGGGGGACGGGGCCCACCCGTCCCAAGTAGTAAACGGGGCGGGAGACCCGGGTGTGGGACAGAATTTACCTACACTGGAGCCGCCGCACTGGAGCAGCCAGGTCGATTAAGTCCGCCGGGCCTGAGTGAAGATTCCGGTGTGCGCTCCACTCTGGAACGCACACCGAACACGTGACCGGAGCCCAGGCCTGGCGGAGGATTTCCGGCGTGTGCTCCACGCTGGAACGCATGCCGAACACGTGACCAGGGGCCCAGGCCTGCCGGAGGATTTCCGGCGTGCGCTCCACGCTGGAACGCACGCCGGGCTGCAAAAGCGCCCAAGCAAAAGACGGGACGGGGGAGGCCTTGTGGAGGGGGTAACCCGCAGGCCGGACCCTGCCCCCCCTGCTGCCTCAGGAGGGAGGTGAAAAATTGTTAGGACCAGGAATGTATATCAGCGTGCGTTCCACGCTGGAACGCACGCTGACCCAGGGAGCCGGAAGTGTGTTACCGCCGCTGGAGGAGCCCTTATGGAGCAGGGAGCATCATCGCACATTATTTACCTCTCCTGAAGACGTGAACGGCGGTGTATGGAAAACGAAACGAAGCAGATGAAGCAACTCACGACATGCACGGATGCAGTACCAGAGCAAGCGACTCCCTATCCAGCTATGAACAGAAGCACCCTGAGGAGCTGGGGGCTGGAGCTTAAGAAGGTAAGACGCCCCTCCCACAAATTCAGGCTGACTTTTCAGCCTTCCACTTGTATAATTATTTAAAGTAGCTTTTCCCAACCTCAAGTTAGGACAATTTCATTTTTGAATCAGTACACTACTGAGCGCAGATCCATCGCACTGATACATATTATTATTAAAAGGAGAATAGAAATATTAGAAAATCTAAACATCGAGATAGATAAATTTAAAAAAACAATTGAGAAATTCCCCAAAGACAGAGAATTTGAAGAATGGGAAGAAAGACTATGCAAAGGTCTAGACAGGATAGAATCCAAGATAATGAACAAAAAAACTAAAAAATATAGGAATCATCCTAGATCTGGACCTAACCAGCCACAGACGATACAACCGGCATTACATACAGAGAGAGGAGTACGTTCACAAGAAAGAATGTTAGAAAGAGGGGTGAATAGTAACCACGGCCAGGGTGGGTATAATATACCAATACAAAACAGATATGAAACCCTACAAGAACAGCATTTTTTAGACAGGACCCCACCACATCACAAACCACGGATAAGACACAGATCACCACTCTCACCGAGACCGACCCAACATATACAGACACCACTAAGAAAATATGCACGACGAACTCCCCCAATGCACTCATACACCTTGAGACAGCGGAATCTGTCCCCAACATATCACCAACAATCACACAAACAACCACACAGGGGACAATATCACCAGCACATAAATCTAGATTTAGAAAAACAAGAAGAGGACAGAGAAAGAAGGGGGAGAGACAGAAGGAGACACTAACAACTGCACTAGACTCGATAGTTAATCTGAGTTCTATAACACTTACTGATACACAGATGAAACTCCTAGACAAGGGATTGAAATTTGCACCAACGTCCAAACTCAATAAATTTGACACATACATTGGATTACAAAAATTAATGAGGAAATTATGTTTGAGAAAATACTATCAGACGAACCCCATAACTTTAGAGCCCCAAGTAAAAAATGATGATGAAAAAAGTGAAACAATACAACATACAGGATTGAAAAACAAATCAAAAAAATTCCCAAAGAATGAGATTGGCCATGATATGGCTACATTCCAAAGGTCAGTTGAGAATGATCTGAGAAAGATCCAAGACAAGCAGAACCAAAGAAACAACTTAATAGGGAGAGAAATCCGAGCCATTAAAGAATTGCAAAAACAGGAGAACATCACAATACGCCCTGCAGACAAGGGGGGGCTATAGTGGTCTTGAACACCACACAGTACAATGAGGAATGTCTGAGACAATTGAGGGACACCACCACGTATAAAAAACTAAAAGGGAATCCGGGACAGGAATTTAATAAAATCCTGACCAAGTACTGTGATGGGGGCTTAAAAGACAGCATTTTGTCCGACCAAGAGCGTAATTTTATCTTGGGCACGCAGGGGAGACTGCCTGTCTTCTACTGCTTGCCCAAGATTCACAAATGCTTGGAGAATCCGCCGGGACGTCCTATAATATCCGGAATAGGCTCATTAACATCTAACCTTTCCCAATATATTGACGCTCTATTGCAGCCTGTGGTGAGGAAGACCCAGTCATATATTAGGGACACCACAAACATCATTGGGACATTGGAGAACCTGGACGTCTGGCCTGACTGGATCATCGGCATGTTGGACGTCCAGTCCCTCTATACTAGTATCAGACATGTTCAGGGTATCGCAGCAGTAAAATCACAATTGGAAATGGATGGCACTATATGTACCAAACAGATAGAATTTTTGATGGAGGGGATCAAATTTATACTCCATCATAATTATTTTTATTTTGAGGGCGACCATTTTCTGCAGCTCTGTGGGACGGCCATGGGGACCAGGTTCGCCCCCAGCTATGCAAATTTATTTCTGGCACATATGAAAATATTGCTCCCAGGCTGGGGACAGACCTGGTCCTGTGGCGTCGTTACATCGACGATGTTCTGTTTGTTTGGAGGGAAGATGTACATCAGTTACAACAATTTCTGGATGGCCTGAACCACAATGATATGAACTTGGTCTTCCTATCTAAGATAGGAGAGGAATTCACGGAATTCCTAGACATTCAGATCACACGACGGGACAACAAATATATTTGTAACACCCTTTACAAACCGACAACGAAGAATAGCTTTATACCATTCACAAGCTGTCACTTACCCCAGTGGCTCTTAAATATCCCTTCGGGTCAGATCCGTCGGATTAAGCGCAATTGCACTGATGTAGCAAATTTTGAGTCCGAGACCCTAAAAAATTCAACAACAATTTGAATGTAAAGACTACCCCGAAAAATTTTTGGAAGACGCCCTGGAGAAAATAAGAAAAACAGATAGAGAGACCTTCTTTCAGCCACACACGCACAAAGGGAAAATAAAGGAAGGTGAACTCATGTTGATTTTACCATATAGTGCACAATTTAAACAGATACGTCACAACATAAATCAGCACTGGCACTTTTTATTAAGAGATAAGGTTATTGGGCCTATGCTTCACACTTCCCCTCTTATCACATTCACTAAAGTACCAAATTTAGGATTAAAAATAGCACCTTCTATAAAAAAATCACAAGAAAAAAAGAGGAATTTACACTTCAAAAATGGCTGAATTTGAATGGCTTCTATATGTGTGGGAGGTGTTTAGGGTGTAAATACTCGTCATTTCCGAAAAAGATTACTAAGGTCCAATCCACCCAGAATCAGTTTACCCTAGACATCAAAGGTTGCCTAACATGTGACTCCTCCAGTGTTGTCTACCTTGTCCAGTGCCCCTGCCAGAAACAGTACTTTGGCAGAACTAAGAGACCCATTCAACTGGCCCACGACGACCAATCCACTTTCCAGGAAACTGTTCATCTAGCTGGCACGTTCCCTGAGTTTTTCCAGCAAGATGGTGCACCACCACATTATGAGTGTCAGGTCCGAGCATTACTAGATGAACAGTTTCCTGGAAAGTGGATTGGTTGTCGTGGGCCAGTTGAATGGCCCCCAAGGTCTCCCGATCTGACCCCCTTAGACTTTTATCTTTGGGGTCATCTGAAGGCAATTGTCTATGCTGTGAAGATACGAGATGTGCAGCACCTGAAACTACGGATACTGAAAGCCTGTGCTAGCATTTCTCCTGCGGTGTTGCTAATAGTGTGTGAAGAGTGGGAGAAGAGGGTTGCATTGACAATCCAACACAATGAGCAGCACATTGAACACATTTTATAAGTGGTCAAAAACTTGTAAATAACTCATGAAAGAATAAAGTTACGTTAAAACCACGCACACCATTGTTTTTCTTGTGAAATTCCCAATAAGTTTGATGTGTCACATGACCCTTTACCTATTGAAAAAAACCAAAGTTGGATTCAAAATGGCCAACTTCAAAATGGCCGCCATGGTCACCACCCATCTTGAAAAGTTTCCCCCCTCACATATACTAATGTTCCACAAACAGGAAGTTAATATCACCAACCATTCCCATTTTATTAAGGTGTATCCATATAAATGGCCCACCCTGTATATTGCAGCCAGATAAAACAATAGTCCTTAACCACTTCCCATCTGGGCCCTTTGCCCCCTTCCTGACCAGGCCAAATTTTGCAAAACTGACATATCTCACTTTATGTGGTAATAACTTTGGAACGCCTTTATTTATCCAAGTCATTCAGAGATTGTTTTCTCGTGACACATTGTACTTCATGATAGTCATAAATTTGAGTCAAAATATTTCACCTTTATTTATGAAAAAATCCCAAATTTACCCAAAAATTTGAAAAATTTGCAATTTTCTAAATTTCAATTTCTCTGCTTTTAAAACAGAAAGTGATACCTCATAAAATATTTATTATTTAACATTCCCCATATGTCTACTTTATGTTGGCATCATTTTGGAAATGTCATTTTATTTTTTTAGGACGTTAGAAGGCTTAGAAGTTTAGAAGGAATTCTTCAAATTTTTAAGAAAATTGCCAAAATCCACTTTATAAGGACCAGTTCAGGTCCGAGGTCACTTTGTGGGGCCTACATAGTGGATACCCCCATAAATGACCCCATTGTAGAAACTACACCCCTCAAGGTATTCAAAACTGATTTTACAAACTTTGTTAACCCTTTAGGCGTTCCACAAGAATTAAAGGAAAATGGAGATCAAATTTTTAAATTTCACTTTTTTGGCAGATTTTCCATTTTAATAAATTTTTTTCTTTAACACATCGATGGTTAACAGCCAAACAAAACTCAATATTTATTACCCAGATTCTGCGGTTTACAGAAACACCCCACATGTGGTCATAAACTGCTGTATGGGCACACGGCAGGGCGCAGAAGAAAAGGAACTCCACATGGTTTTTAGATGCCATGTCCCATTTGAAGCCCCCTGATGCACCCTTACAGTAGAAACTCCCAAGAAGTGACCCCATTTTGGAAACTAGGGGATAAGGTGCCAGTTTTATTAGTACTATTTTTGGGTACATATGATTTTTTGATCATTCATTATAACACTTTATGGGGCAAGGTGACAAAAAAATTGGTTGTTTTAGCACAGTTTCTATTTATTTATTTTTGCAGCGTTCACCTGAGGGGTTCAGTCAAGTGACATTTTTATAGAGCAGATTGTTACGGACGTGGCGATACCTAATATGTATACTTTTTCTCATTTATTAAAGTTTTACACAATAATAGCATTTTTGAAACAAAAAAATTATGTTTTAATGTGTCCATGTTCTGAGAGCTATAGTTTTTTTATTTTTTGAGAGATTTTCTTATGTAGGGGCTCATTTTTTGCGGGATGAGGTGACGGTTTTATTGGTACTATTTTGTGGGACATACGCATTTTTGATCACTTGGTGTTGCACCTTTTGTGATGCAAGGTGACAAAAATTGCTTGTTTTGACACTGTTTTTTTTTTTTTACGGTGTTCACCCGAGGGGTTAGGTCATCTGATATTTTTATAGAGCTGGTTTTTACGGACGCGGCGATACCTAATATGTATACTTTTTTTTATTTGTTTCACTTTAACACAATAATAGCATTTTTGAAACCAAAAAAATGATGTTTTAGTGTCTCCATGTTCTAAGAGCTATAGTTTTTTTATTTTTTAAGAGATTTTCTTATGTAGGGGCTCATTTTTTGCGGGATGAGGTGACGGTTTTATTGGTACTATTTTGTGGGACATACGCGTTTTTGATCACTTGGTGTTGCACCTTTTGTGATGCAAGGTGACAAAAATTGCTTGTTTTGACAGTTTTTTTTTTTTTTTTTTTACGGTGTTCACCCGAGGGGTTAGGTCATGTGATACTTTTATAGAGCTGGTTTTTACGGACGCGGCGATACCTAATATGTCTATTTTATTTTATTTTTTCTATTTTTAATTTTTTTTTTTTATTCCTTACTTGGGAACTTTTTTTTTTTACATGTGAAACTTTATTTTATTTTATTTTTTCAACCCTTTATTTTTTTATTTTTTTTTTTACACTTTTCGTCCCCCATAAGGTCATACAAGACCTCTGGGGGACATTTGCTTCACTTTTTCTTTTTTTTTTCACAGTTGATTTCTCCTGTAACTGGGGCTGACATAGTAGCCCCAGTTACAGGACAAATGCACCCCTAGAGAGGCTGTACAGCAGCAATCCAGCGCTGTACAGCCTCACAGCAGGGCTGATCGAGGTCTCTGAGAGACCTCACACAGCTCCTGCACTCTCCGGTCACGGCGGTCACATGACCGCCGGGCCGGAACAGGAAGCGCACAGCGCTTCCTTCTCTGCATACACAGCGCTCGGTGAGCGCTGTGTCTGCAGCGATCGTGAAGGCAGGGACACCTGGGCACTGTCCCTGCCTTGTCTTAGGGTTGCCCTGCTGTCACTGACAGCGGGCAACCCGATCAGCAGCTGCACGATTAGCGTGCAGCTGCTATTTCTGACAGGACGTTCTAAAACGTGCTGTCAGAAATAGACGTCCACCCATAGGACGTTTATATCCTATGGGCGGACGTGAGGCGGTTAAAAGGACTTTTGGGTCTCTAACACCTTTCAACACTAAACAATTCCTGTCTCTACACTATCTGTCCCTTCTGCTGCAACTCTCCCTGACTAAGACTATGCCGAACCATGTGTCATCGGGTGCTATATAGCACCGGATGACGGGTTCCGGCCAGCCAATAACTGTAAGCCAATAACCAACATGCCTACGGCATTACAGTGAGTGCCCATACTACCCCGCACATTTATTGGCTGCGTAGCAGCCAACACACGTACGGGGAGGAGACTCTAGCATCGCATTCGAGCACGCAAGGTGTTCGGCCGAACACCGCAATCATACCCAGTGTCAACCAAAGACAGTCCCCTGCCCCTTATTCATACCCAGTGTCACCCTTATCCAGTCCCCTGCCCACTTAATCATACCCAGTGTCTGTCACCCTTAATTTAAGGGGGTCAGGGTCTATTTGAGGGGGCAGGGGACTGGGTAAGGGTGACACTGGGTATGATTAAGAATGGCAGGGGACTGGGTAAAGGTGACAGGGTATGATTAAGAGGGCAGGGGACTGGCTCTGAGTGACACTGGGTATGATTAAGGGGGACAGAGGACTGGGCAAAGGTGACAGGGTATGATTAAGGGGGGCAGGAGACTGGCTATGGGTGACACTGGGTATTATTGTACTTGTTTGCACTTGCACTTAAATTATCTGTAATAAAAAAAAAAAAAGTTTGTTACAAAGATTGTTTTCATCTTTGTGTATGTTTAGGTGAACGGGGGGGGGGGGGGGGGGGGGGCGCCACGAGATTAGCTCGCATAGGGCACCTGAACACCTAAGGCCAGCCCTGGGTGCACTGCACATATGCTCTATAGGTTACTTTGCTCAGGCTTTGCCTGAAGTACACATCTGTGTACATAAAAATTTGGACCCCCTTCCCCAACCACAAGTGTCCCTGAAATTAAAATATTTTTGGCCATTACCCTTAATATGAGTCAAGTACAAAAAGCACATCAGTCTGACCCTACTGAGCTGCAAGTACTGTCCATGAAACCAGTGTTTGCAGCATTTAAAACTGTGTGTCCCTAAGCAGCTGTGAATTCCTAATGTGATTTATGCGTTTTTCTGATAATTCCCAAGTCCCCCCAGAAATGACTCAGTTCATGATCAGTAGTATTGAGCAAAGCGATCTTAGGATACTTCGGAATAATACTGTGCAGAGATTCGTCTCTGTACAGTATTAGAATGCATAGGCTCCGATGAGCCAACGTTAGTTATTCACAAAGTCACACGTGACTCCGTTGAATAACTTTGGTAGTTGATTTTTAAAGTGGAAAACCACTTTAAAACTTGAACAGAACTCGGCTTCTGTTCCGACTAGTACCTCGAAACCGAAGTTTCTCTCAACACTAAGGCCTCCTGCACACGGCCGTTTTTTTTTCCCGTTTACTGGCCGTTTTTTGCGTTCTGTATACGGTCCGTATACGGAACCATTCATTTCAATACGTCTCCGTATTTCCGTTTTTCCATTCCGTTTTAACATAGAACATGTCCTATTATTGCCCGCAAATCACGGTCCGTGGCTCCATTCAAGTCAATGGGTCCACAAAAAAAACGGAACACATACGGAAATGCATCCGTATGTCTTCCGTTTCCGTTCCGTTTTTTGCTGAACCATCTATTGAAAATGTTATGCCCAGCCCAATTTTATCTATGTAATTACTGTATACTGTATATGCCATACGGAAAAACGGAACGGAAAAAACGGAACAGAAACGGAAACAGAATGGAAACAAAAAACGGAACAACGGATCCGTGAAAAACGGACCGCAAAACACTGAAAAAGCCATACGGTCGTGTGCAATAGGCCTAATGATCAGCTTCAGTTAAATAATTTGAAGCACTTAATTTCCCCCCTTATGGATTCATTCTTATAATGATACACCCCTGATAAATCAATCTGTTGAGTTCATTTTAAGTTTCAAAGAGTGCCTTTCCATCTGACAATTTATTCCTTGAAAACATGTCAGATATAGGGTAACATTATATAAGGCGTGGGAGCAGGACAGGTTACACCTGCAGTATTTCTATTTAATGTATAACAGCAGAGACTGCCACATTAATCCCGCATGCTGCCCAGAAATTTCTGGAGCATTAGGAATAATTTTCTGAGACTCCATTCCGGCACAAAGTGTACAATGTGTAGACTGATAATTTTTATACAAGTGTACCTCTTTTTAAATCCCTCCATGCTGGAACATGAGATTCCTACAATCACTGGTGTCCAAGCATTTGGAGAGAGGAACATTTCCAACTTGCAGTGAAGTGCAAGGACATGAAGCATGTTTATATGTGTTGTCCGTATCTGTTGTGCCCAAATTGAAGAGCATGGGTCTGCATCCGACCTGCAAAAAATGAGGATCAGATGCGGACTAAAACAATGGTCATGTGCATGAGCCCTTAATCAAATGGAAAAGCAATGGCTTAAGGTGAAATTGAGAAATGCCTGAGGGCACTAAACAAAAAGAGAAAATGTCTCCCTCACCTTATGTCTGATTTACAGTAAATACCAGAGGCATAGCTTTCTTATACAGGGTTTAAAACAATTCACTATCAGGCGAATGAGGGGAATTGACAGTATAACTGTAGTAAGAAACCACCACATGGAATAAATAATTGCTGAGCAGTTCCTCAGAGGAAAGATCATTCAGCAACCACAGAATAATGATAAAAAAAAGATCTGAACTGAAAACAAAGAACAACATTTAATCTTGTGAAAAGAAATTTTACAGAAAGAAATCTTCAACTAAATCTTCTTAAGAGGCATGAGTGGATATGA
Organism: Bufo bufo; assembly: GCF_905171765.1. Classification (NCBI taxonomy): domain Eukaryota; kingdom Metazoa; phylum Chordata; class Amphibia; order Anura; family Bufonidae; genus Bufo; species Bufo bufo. The sequence goes on along the minus strand of NC_053389.1, from coordinate 598,620,345 downwards.
GAAGACATGAGTTCCTTATTCTATAACTAGATGTCTCTTATGAATTGAAGATACCAGTAACCGGTTTTAGAAGCTTTAGAAACACGATGAGTGATATCTGTTGAATCCACGCATTAACTAAAATAAGAATGGGAAACACATCCATGTGAGTAACTCATGATCTGCCCTTTATGACATGGGCTAAAATCTCTTGGATCAGAAGTCGACATGTGTGCTTTGAAGGTATATTTAGCAATTCTGCCTTTTCTACTGCATTAGAGTTGATTAGCATTAGTGATTGCGGTTGTACTCATGCTCTTAATTGCATGCCGACATATCTATCGTTTACTATGTTTCAATATGTAAACCATTATGTTTCACTTCTGCACCTGGAAATTTTGTTTCCACTACCTGATTTGGAAAATATGAACTGATAGCTATTATCTTTTTCTTAAATTATTTTACCATGTATTTTTACGGATAGTTTATTATAGCAGTTTTGGTTTCCCTAAATCATTCTTTGAAGTTTGTCCATTTCTTCTGGAAATTCTAAGAGAAGAATGGAATGTGATTAGAGAAAGGACACACCTCTAGAGTTGAGCGGACACCTGGATGTTCAGGTTCGAGAAGTTCGGCCGAACTTGAAAAAAAAGTTCGGGTTCGGGACCCGAACTTGACCCCGAACCCCATTGAAGTCAATGGGGACCCGAAATTCTGGGCACTAAAATGGCTCTAAAATAGTCCTGGAAAGGGCTAGAGGGCTGCAAAAGGCATCAAAATGTGCTTAAGAGCATGGCAACTGTTCTGCAAACAAATGTGGATTGGGAAATTACTTAAAATAACATAAAATACAGAAAAATTAAAAATAACAATCTGGATCTAGGAGTAGGAGGTTGAGGAGGCAGTGGATGGGTGTATGTGGCGGTGTAGGTTGACGTGGCGGTGTAGGTGGAAGAGACAGTGAAGGAGGAATAGGTAGCCAACACTGATTTGTGTTATTTTTTATTTTTAAATATTGGGACATATAACAAAATAAAACAAAGAATAAGTGCACTTGAGTACAAGAATGGATGGTTGAGGCTGGTATAAATGTCTATTCTGCACAAGGCACGGACAAGTCCTGTGGGATCCATGCCTGGTTCATTTTAATAAACGTAAGCTTGTCCACATTGGCTGCGGCCTGTGATAATGCTCTCTGCCATACTAAACACACGTTCACACTATACACTGGCTGCAGGGCAGGTCAGCACCTCCAAGGCTGACAAAGCTTTCCCACATTTTGGCCATGCTAACCCTGCCTTCTCAGGTGCTGGCGGTGCCCCAGCTGCGTTGGCGACCTCTTCCTCCGCCTTGTGCTTCCACTGTGCCCCCGCTGTCAGGTGGGAATGCCATCAGCAGCGTGTGCTTGTATTCGTGCATCTTCCGATCAGTAACAGATGTTTTCACAATTTAGTTCCCTGTCAGCAATTCAGAGCAGGGGTTCATTCACGGCAAAAGGGGGTTCATGTCACCCAGCAAAAGAAAAGAGGATTTTGAGAGATTTAGGCCCCTGTCACCCAGGCACAGCAGGGGTTCATTCACTGCAAAAGGGGGTTCATGTCACCCAGCAATAGAACAGAGGATTTTGAGAGATTTAGGCCCCTGTCACCCAGGCACAGCAGGGGTTTGTATACGCCAAAAATGGTAAAATGTCACCCGACAATTGAAAATAAGAATTTTTTCAAATTAGGGCACTAAAATTGGTACTTTTTTGCATTAAAATGGCCTAAAATAGTCCTTGAAAAGACTAGAGGGATGTAAAAGACAGTAAAATGTGCTTAAGAGCATGGCAACTGCTCTGCAAACAAATGTGGATAGGGAAAAAAAATAACAAAAAATTACAAATTATTAACCTGCAACTCAGAGAAGGAGGTGGATATGGAGTCGGAGGTTGAGGAGGCAGTGAATGTGGTGTTGTAGGTGGAGGCAGCAATGGAGGAGGAGGAGGTAGCCAACAATGTTTTTTTTATTTTTTATTGGGGTAGGTAGCCCCCAAAATATTGGGACAAATAAAATAAAAGAAAACAAAGAATCATTGCACTTGACTTGAGTACAAGAATGTATGTTTGATGGTGGTATAAATGTCTATTCTGCACAAGGTACAGGTCTTGTGGGATCCAAGCCTGGTTCATTTTAATGAACGTGAGCTTGTCATGTTGGCTGTGGACAGGCGGCTGCGTCTGTCTGTAATGACGCCTCCTGTCATGCTAAATACATGTTCAGAGAGTACACTGGCTGCAGGGCAGGCCAGCATCTCCAAGGCATACAGGGCAAGCTCTGGCCATGTGGACAATTTGGAGACCCAGAAGTTGAATGGGCAGAACCATCAGTAAGTACGTGTAGGCGTGTGCACAAGTACTGTTCCACCGTGTAGTTCATATGCTGCCTCCTGCTAACACGCTCCATATCAACAGTTGGGGCCGGTTGTTGCGGCGAGGTGACAAAGCTTTTCCACATGTCGGCCATGCTAACCCTGCCTTCTGAGGTGCTGGCGCTGACACAGCTGTGTTGGTGACCTCTTCCTCCTCCCCTGCCTTCGCCTTGTGCTTCCACTTGTCCCCCGGCGTCAGTCGGGAATGCTCTCAGGAGCGCGTCTACCAGCGTGCGCCTGTAGTCGCGCATCTTCCGATCATGCTTCAGTGAGTGAATTAAGGACAGCACATTGTCTTTGTAACGGGGATCCAGCAGGGTGGCCACCCAGTAGTCAGCACATGTTAAAATGTGGGCAACTCTGCAGTCGTTGCGCAGGCACTGCAGCATGTAGTCGCTCATGTGTGCTAGGCTGCCCAGAGGTAAGGACAAGCTGTCCTCTGTGGGAGGCATATCGTCTGCGTCCTCCGTATCCCCCCAGCCAAGCACCAGTGATGGGCCCGAGCTGCGTTGGATGCCACCCCGCTTGTGAACATGCTTCATCCCCATCCTTCTCCTCCTCCTCCAATAGTGTAAGATGACCCCTCCAATAGTGTTAGAGATGACCCCTCTTCCTCCTCCTCGTCCCTGGCCAAATCCTCTTCCATCATCGCCCTAAGTGTTTTCTCATGGAGACATAGAAGTAGAATTGTAACGCTGATAACGGCGTCATCGCCACTGGCCATGTTGGTGGAGTACTCGAAACAGCGCAACAGGGCACACAGGACTCGCATGGAGGCCCAGTCATTGGTGGTGAAGTGGTGCTGTTCCACAGTGCGCCTCACCCGTGCTTGCTGCAGCTGAAACTCCACTATGGCCTGCTGCTGCTCGCACAGTCTGTCCAGCATGTGCAAGGTGGAGTTCCACCTGGTGGGCACGTCGCATATGAGGCGGTAAGCGGGAAGGCCGAAGTTACGCTGTAGCGCAGACAGCCGAGCGGCGGCAGGTTGAGAACGCTGGAAGCGCACACAGACGGCCCGCACTTTACGCAGCAGCTCTGACATGTCGGGGTAGTTGTGAATGAATTTCTGCACCACCAAATTCAGCACATGCGCCAGGCAAGGGATGTGCGTCAAACCGGCTAGTCCCAGAGCTGCAACGAGATTTCGCCCATTATCGCACACCACCAGGCCAGGCTTGAGGCTCACTGGCAGCAACCACTCATCGGTCTGTTGTTCTATACCCCGCCACAACTCCTGCGCTGTGTGGGGCCTGTCCCACAAACACATCAGTTTCAGAACGGCCTGCTGACGTTTACCCCTGGCTGTGCTGAAGTTGGTGGTGAAGGTTTGTCGCTGACCGGATGAGGAGGTGGTAGAAGAGGAGGAGGAAGCCGAGTAGGAAGAGGAGGCAACAGGAGGCAAAGAATGATGCCCTGCGATCCTTGGTGGAGGAAGGACGTGCGCCAAACAGCTCTTCGCCTGGGGCCCAGCCGCCACTACATTTACCCAGTGTGCAGTTAGGATGATATAGCATCCCTGGCCGTGCTTACTGGTCCACGTATCTGTGGTTAGGTGGACCTTGCCACAGATGGCGTTGCGCAGTGCACACTTGATTTTATTCGATACTTGGTTGTGCAGGGAGGGCACGGCTCTTCTGGAGAAGTAGTGGCGGCTGGGAACGACGTACTGTGGGACAGCAAGCGACAAGAGCTGTTTGAAGCTGTCCGTCTCCACCAGCCTGAATGACAGCATTTCAAAGGCCAGCAGTTTAGAAATGCTGGCATTCAGGGCCAGAGTTTTTGAGATGGAGAGCTAAACGCTTCCGTGTGACATGGTGGAGATGCTTGGTGACGGAGGTGGTGTTGTTGGTGGCACATCCTCTGTTTGCTGGGCGGCAGGTGCCAACGTTCCTCCAGAGGTGGAGGAAGAGGCCGAGGCAGCAGCAGAAGAGGGAGCAGGAGGGGCCTGAGCCCTTTCTTGGTTTTGAAGGTGCTTACTCCACTGCAGCCCGTGTCTCGCATGTAGATGCCTGGTCATGCAGGTTGTGCTAAGGTTCAGAACGTTAATGTCTCGCTTCAGGCTCTAATGGCACAGCGTGCAAACCACTCGGGTCTTGTCGTCAGCACATTGTGCTTTTGCACCCTGCTCCCGCTTTTGCTACGCTGTTGGCTCGTTCTCACCACTGCCTCTTCCTCCGAACTCTGAAAGTCAGTGGCACGACCATCATTCCATGTGGGGTCTAGGACCTCATCGTCCCCTACATCGTCTTCCAACCAGTCTTCCTCCCTGACCTCCTTTTCGGTCTGCACACTGCAGAAAGACGCAGCAGTTGGCACCTGTGTTTCGTCATCATCAGAGACGTGCTGAGGTGGTATTCCCATGTCCTCATCAGGAAACATAAGTGGTTGTGCGTCAGTGCATTCTATGTCTTCCACCCCTGGGGAAGGGCTAGGTGGATGCCCTTGGGAAACCCTGCCAGCAGAGTCTTCAAACAGCATAAGAGACTGCTGCATGACTTGAGGCTCAGACAGGTTCCCCGATATGCACGGGGGTGATGTGACAGACTGATGGGCATGGGTTTCAGGCACCCCCTGTGTGCTTTCTGTAGAAGACTGGGTGGGAGATAATGTGAACGTGCTAGATATACTGTCGGCCACCCAATTGACTAGCGCCTGTACTTGCTCAGGCCTTACCATCCTTAGAACGGCATTAGGCCCGACCAAATATCGCTGTAGATTCTGGCAGCTACTGGGACCTGAGGTAGTAGGTTCAGTAGGACGTGTAGCTGTGGAAGAACGGCCACGTCCTCTCCCTGCACCAGAGGCTCCACCAACACCACCACCACAACCCTGACCGCGTCCCTTATTAGATGTTTGCCTCATAGTTAGCGTTCACCAAGCAAAGTAAATAGTGGTTAAGTCTGTTAAAAATAATTAACCGCCAATAAAAACCCTGATGTAGGGTATTGCACTCAATTTTTTATTTTTAAACTCTATATGACAGCGGTATTTGTGGCATAAATTTCACTGTCACTTATGCACGTGTAATCCCAGATGTGCACTATATCAGAGTTTTTTTTTAACCCCAGTAAGCAAAAAGCCGTATTTTTGACCTAAATGTAACTGTAACGGGGTGCCAAAGGCGCACTCGGTCTCCCATCAGCCGCAGACCTGCTGCTTAGCTTCGGGAGCGAGGATCTGTGTTTGACCGTGTTCCCAGGGCAGCTTTGCTAGCTTGGAGGCTCCCTGCTCCTAGGTCTGCCTTGAGCGCCGAGCTGATCACTCGGTACTCGACTGGTCGGTCTGTCGGTCATGTGATGCTGGCCACGTCACATAACCCTCACTCCCCACTATAAATACAGGCAGCCTGCTGGTCACAGGTTGCCTGTTAATTTTAGGTATCTGGTGATTGTTTTGTTTTCCATTTGCGCCCTGTATCCCCTGGCCCCGAGAGTCAACGCGTGGGCATTGTCATTTCCCGGTTACAGGGTGATCCACTGGACTGGGCATTTTCTTTACCTGCTGACGCCAGTTGTTTAATATCAGTGGAGGTTTTTTTTCAGGCCCTGGGTACCCTGTATGATGAACCAGACAGGACACTGGTAGCCGAGACTGCTCTAAAAAGTTCTGGTTCAGGGCGATCTACCTGCGGAGGAGTATTGCACCCAATTCAGAAGGTGGTGTGTTCCCTCAGGATGGAATGAACCAGCACTTAAGAGTCAGTTCAGGTCAGGTCTGTCTGATAACTTAAAGGATCTTCTAGTGAGTTATCAGCTTCCAGAGACTCTAGAGGAGATGATGACCCTTGTAGTCCGACATGACCGACGGGTTGGAGAGAGATGACAGGAACGACAGTTCTCTTCTCAGATGGTGGTCCAGCCTGAGGTCTATCCCAGAAACAACGTTGAGGTCTCTACCGAAGAACCCATGCAGGTCGGCATGACTCAAGGGAATCTGCGCCGCAGACGTGGAGTGTGTTTTTACTGCAGAGATCCTGACCATTGGATCAACCAGTGTCCAAAGAAGGCCTTCTCCATTAAGTCTCCCAAGGCAAGGCAACCTAAAGACCAGGTACACCCTGATATTACAAAATGTAAGCTTTTGGTACCTATAACAATATCTCTGGGGGTTAATAAATGGCCGGGTAAGGCCTTTATTGACTCTGGTTCAGCGGCCAGCTTTATTGACTCTGAGTACGCCATTAGACTGGGTATTCCAATTTTTTCTCTTCCTACACCTATCCATGTCATGGCTATTGACGCCACTCCCCTGGTAGGTGGTATGGTGAGGTCATGTACCTCAGAGATTTCTTTAACCGTGGGGGTGTGCCACTCTGAGAAATGTTCCCTCTTAGTCCTGGAGAACTTACCGGTCGAGGTGGTACTAGGGTTGCCTTGGCTCCGATTACACAACCCTACTATTGATTGGTCCAGGGGGGAGTTGGTGAAATGGGGACCTAAGTGGGACTTGTGCTTGTCTGTGGTACAAGCTGGGGTCTCAGTAGAATCTGATATATTACCCACGGTCATTAGGGAATATTCTCTCTCAGCCCGAACGCAAGGCCATGGAGGATTATATTAAGGAAAGCTTCAGTAAGGGGCACATTAGACCTTCCGTCTCTCCTATGGGAGCAGGGTTTTTCTTTGTTAAGAAGAAGGATGGTGGTCTTAGGCCTTGTATCGATTACCGGAAATTGAATAAGATCACTATCCAGAATAGATACTCTCTCCCATTGATTCCGGATTTATTTAACCAGGTTCTGGGGGCAACTTGGTTTTCTAAGATTGACCTGAAAGGTGCATATAATCTAATCCGAATCAAGGAGGGAGACGAATGGAAGACGGCGTTCAATACTCCGGCAGGGCACTTTGAATATCAGGTGATGCCTTTTGGACTCAGCAATGCCCCAGCTGTGTTCCAAAACTTTATGAATGATATTCATAGAGAGGTTTTAGGTAAATTTGTCATTGTCTATCTTGACGACATTTTGATATTTTCTCCTGATTTCAAATCTCATGTGTCTCATGTTAGACAAGTATTAGAGGTGTTGAGGGAGAATCAGTTGTCCGCTAAACAAGAGAAATGTGTCTTTGGTGTACAGGAGATACTGTTTCTAGGGCATGTCCTGACCCCTCACGCCTTCAAGATGGATCCTGGTAAGGTACTAGCTATTAAGGAATGGGTAAGGCCTTCATCCTTAAAGGCCTTACAATGGTTCTTAGGTTTTGCCAATTACTACCGTAAATTTATTAAGAATTTTTCAGTAATTGCTAAACCGTTGACCAACCTTACTAAGAAAGGGGCGGATTTGGAGAACTGGTCTACTGAGGCCATTACTTCGTTTGAAACACTAAAAAAGGCATTCAGTAGCGCTCCCATTCTGATCCAGCCAGATCAGGAGAGACCTTTTATTGTGGAGGTGGATGCGTCTGAGGATGGCGCAGGAGCAGTCCTTTCACAAGGTCCTGCTAGTCTAACTAACCTAAGACCGTGTGCATTCTTTTCCAGAAAATTTTCTTCAACCGAGAGAAACTACGACATAGGGAATCGGGAGTTGCTGGCCATTAAGTGGGCATTTGAGGAGTGGAGGCATTTTCTGGAGGGGGCAAGGCATTGTTTAACTGTTGTCACTGACCATAAGAACCTTATGTTTCTCGAATCTGCTAAGAGGTTGAATCCCCGTCAGGCTAGATGGGCACAGTTTTTTACTCGTTTTGAATTCTCCATTACTTTCAGGCCAGGAAGTAAAAACGTGAAGGCTGATGCATTATCTCGGAGCTTCCATGCTTTTCAGCCTACAGAGGCACCGCCTGAATCCATCCTACCAGCAAATATCTTCGTAGCAGCCTTAACCCAAGATATCTCGGCTCTCATTAACCCCTTAAGGACTCAGCCCTATTTCACCTTAAGGACTTGGCCATTTTTTGCAAATCTGACCAGTGTCACTTTAAGTGCTGATAACTTTAAAACGCTTTGACTTATCCAGGCCGTTCTGAGATTGTTTTTTCGTCACATATTGTACTTCATGACACTGCTAAAATTGGGTCAAAAAAGTAAATTTTTTTGCATAAAAAAATACCATATTTACCAAAAATTTAGAAAAATTTGCAAATTTCAAAGTTTCAGTTTCTCTACTTCTGTAATACATAGTAATACCCCCAAAAATGTTGATGACTTTACATTCCCCATATGTCTACTTCATGTTTGTAGCATTTTGGGATTGATATTTCATTTTTTGGGGATGTTATAAGGCTTAGAAGTTTAGAAGCAAATCTTGAAATTTTTCAGAAATTTACAAAAACCAAATTTTTAGGGACCACAACAGGTCTGAAGTCACTTTGCGAGGCTTACATAATAGAAACCGCCCAAAAATGACCCCATCTAAGAAACTACACCCCTCAAGGTATTCAAAACTGATTTTACAAGCTTCGTTAACCCTTTAGGTATTGCACAAGAGTTATTGGCAAATGGGGATGAAATTTGAGAATTTCATTTTTTTGCCTAATTTTCCATTTTAACCCATTTTTTCCACTAACAAAGCAAGGGTTAACAGCTAAACAAGACTGTATCTTTATTGCCCTGACTCTGCCGTTTACAGAAACACCCCATATGTGGCCGTAAACTACTGTACGGGCACACAGCGGGGCGTAGAGGGAAAGGTGCGCCGTATGGTTTTTGGAGGGCTGATTTTGCTGGACTGTTTTTTTGACACCATGTCCCATTTGAAGCCCCCTGATGCACCCCTAGAGTAGAAACTCCATAAAAGTGACCCCATCTAAGAAACTACACCCCTCAAGGTATTCAAAACTGATTTTACAAACTTTGTTAACCCTTTAGGTGTTGCACAAGAGTTATTGGCAAATGGGGATGAAATTTGAGAATTTCATTTTTTTGCCTAATTTTCCATTTTAACCCATTTTTTCCACTAACAAAGCAAGGGTTAACAGCCAAACAAGATTGTATCTTTATTGCCCTGACTCTGCCGTTTACAGAAACACCCCATATGTGGCCGTAAACTACTGTACGGCCACACAGCGGGGCGTAGAGTGAAAGGTGCGCCATATGGTTTTTGGAAGCCAGATTTTGCTGGACTGTTTTTTTGACACCATGTCCCATTTGAAGCCCCCCTGATGCACCCCTAGAGTAGAAACTCCATAAAAGTGACCCCATCTAAGAAACTACACCCCTCAAGGTATTCAAAACTGATTTTACAAACTTTGTTAACCCTTTAGGTGTTGCACAAGATTTAATGGAAAATAGAGATACAATTTCAAAATTTCACTTTTTTGGCAGATTTTCCATTTTAATATTTTTTTTCCAGTAACAAAGCAAGGGTTAACAGCCAAACAAAACTCATTATTTATGGCCCTGGTTCTGTAGTTTACAGAAACACCTAATATGTGTTCGTAAACCGCTGTACGGGCACACGGCAGGGCGCAGAAGGAAAGGAATGCCATACGGTTTTTGGAAGGCAGGTTTTGCTGGACTGTTTTTTTTGACACCATGTCCCATTTGAAGCCCCCCTGATGCACCCCTAGAATAGAAACTCCAAAAAAGTGACCCCATTTTAGAAAGTACGGAATAAGGTGGCAGCTTTGTTGGTACTAGTTTAGGGTACATATGATTTTTGGTTGCTCTATATTACACTTTTTGTGCGGCAAGGTAACAAGAAATAGCTTTTTTGGCACGTTTTTTTTTTTTTGTTATTTACAACATTCATCTGACAGGTTAGATCATGTGGTAATTTTATAGAGCAGGTTGTCACGGACGCGGCGATACCTAATATGTACACTTTTTTTTTTATTTATGTAAGTTTTATACAATAACTTCATTTTTAAAACCAAAAAAAGTTTTAGTGTCTCCATAGTCTAAGAGCCATAGTTTTTTCAGTTTTTGGGCGATTATCTTGAGTAGGGTCTCATTTTTTGCGGGATGAGATGACGGTTTAATTGGCACTATTTTGGGGTGCATATGACTTTTTGATCGCTTGTTATTACACTTTTTGTGACGTAAGATGACAAAAAATGGCTTTTTTTACACCGTTTTTATTTTTTATTTTTTACGGTGGTCACCTGAGGGGTTAGATCATGTGATATTCTTATAGAGCCGGTCGATACGGATGCGGCGATACCTAATATGTATACTTTATTTTTATTTATGTAAGTTTTACACAATGATTTCATTTTTGAAACAAAAAAAATCATGTTTTAGTGTTTCTTTAGTCTGAGAGCCATAGTTTTTTCAGTTTTTGGGCGATTATCTTGGGTAAGGTATGATTTTTGCGGGATGAGATGACGGTTTTATTGGTACTATTTTGGCGTACATGTGACTTTTTTGATCACTTTTATTACCTTTTTTGGGAAGTAAGGTGGGCAAAATTTCAATTTTCTCATAGTTTTTTTTTTATTTTTTTTATGGTGTTCACCGTGTGGGGAAAGTAACATGACCGTTTTATAGATCAGGTCGTTACGGACGCGGCGATACCTAATATGTGTAGTGTAGTTTTATTTTTTTAATTTTTATTCAGTGATGAATGTTTTTTTTTTTATCTTAACTTTTTTCACTTTTTTTAACTTTTTTTTGACCCAGACCCACTTGGTTCTGGAAGATCCAGTGGGTCTGATGTCTGTATAATACAGTACAGTACAATATATATTGTTCTGTACTGTATTTTACTTACACTGAACAGATCTATGCTTTCAGCATAGATCTGTTCAGCACCTTGGACAGCAGGACGCCTGAGCAGGCGTCCTGTTGCCATGGGAACCCTCCCCGTCTGCTCAGAACTTCGCAGACGGGGAAGGGTAAGCACAGGGCTGAGGGGGGCTGTCTGGGGGCTCTCTCCCTCTCCATCGGGGGGCTGCAAAGGCACAGCAGCCCCCCGATGGAGAGGGAGGGAGCTCCCTGACCGACGACAGTTAACTTTTTTCATACAGCGGTCCGTACGGACCGCGGTATGGAAAGGGTTAAACGGCTGACATCTGCACAGATGTCAGCCGTTTATACCAGGGTGCCAGCAATGTGCTGGCACCCTGGTATCCCCACTAGAAGCCAACGATCATTCATGGGGAGGCGGGCGGGGGATCGTGATCCCGCCTGCCGCACCGCCCGCCTCCCGCACCGCCCCCACCGCATGCGACACCCCCCCCCCCGCACCACCCGCCGGCATAAAATCGTGCAGGGGTGCAGGGGGGGTGAAAAATATTGATTATAGGCACTCAAAAGTTTCTGATCCCCGCGGTCAGGGACCGCGGGCATCAGAAACTGCAAAAAGCGCAGCAAACCGCAGGTCTGAATTGACCTGCGGTTTGCTGCGATCGCCGACACGGGGGGGTCACATGACCCCCCCTGGCGTTGTCACAGGATGCCGGCTGAAGGATTTCAGCCGAAATCCCGTTCCGTTTAACCCCTCGGGCGCCGGAATACTGATTTCAAGTTAGGACGTACCGGTACGCCCTGAGTCCTTAAGGACTCGGGAAATAGGGCGTACCGATACGCCCTGCGTCCTTAAGGGGTTAAGGCTGAACAACATCTGGCACCGGCAACCACCCCAACAGATAAGTTGTTTGTTCCCATACAATTTCGTCTCCAGCTGTTGGGTGAGTGTCATGATTCTGCCTTTTGTGGACATCCTGGTTTTGAGGGCACTAGAGAGCTGGTTTCTAGATCCTATTGGTGGCCCACTCTATTTAGGGATATCTAGTCCTACGTGTCAGCCTGTGAGGTTTGTGCTAGGTCGAAGACACCTAGGACTCGACCTGCTGGTAATCTACGACCCATACCCATTCCCAGTAGACCCTTGTCCCATATCTCAATGGACTTTATTACTGACCTGCCGCTGACGGAGGGTAAGACTGTGGTTTGGGTAGTGGTCGATAAGTTTAGCAAGATGGTTCATTTCATTCCTCTGTCTAAACTCCCGAATGCCAAGACCCTGGAATCTATTTTTGTGAAAGAAATTGTACGGTTACATGGTATCCCGGAAAATATTGTATCTGACAGGGGTGTGCAGTTTGTGTCCAAATTTTGGAGGGCTTTTTGTCAAAGATGTCAGATTTCGTTGTCTTTTTCCTCCGCCTACCACCCTGAGAGTAATGGGCAGACTGAACGCCTTAATCAGTCTGTGGAACAATTCCTGAGGTCGTATGTTGCTGATGACCAGCAATTATGGGTTAAATACCTTCCGTTGGCTGAATTTGCTTTGAATAACCGTGTTAATTCTTCTGCTGGGGTCTCCCCTTTCTTTTGTAACCATGGTTTTCATCCCCGTTTTCATTCTGGGTCATCAGTCTCCTCCTCTAACTCTGAGGTGGATAGGCTCTCTTCTGAACTGTGCACAGTTTGGGCCCGGGTTCAAATGAACCTAGAAAAGGCTCAAAGCCCAAGGCTCAAAAGACTCAAAGCCAATAGGAAACGTTCAAGGGGCGCAAATTTTCTGGTTGGGGATAAGGTGTGGTTATCCTCCAAGAATCTCTCTCTCAAGGTAGATTCAAAAAAATTAGCTCCTCGTTTTATTGGACCATCTAAGATCATGGAGGTGATTAACCCAGTATCGTTTAGGTTGGAGCTGCCCGAGTCATTCCACATTCATAATGTGTTCCATAAATCTCTACTTAAAAGATATGTTGAACCAGTAGTACAATCAAAAGTCTCGCCTCTGCCGGTTCTTGTTAATGATGCTGTTGAGTATGTGGTGTCTAAAATAGTGGATGTCAGGAAGGTGCGTAATTCCTTGCAGTACCTGATTCACTGGAAAGGGTATGGACCTGAAGAGAGATCTTGGGTACCTGCCAGGGAGGTTCATGCTCCTAGACTTGTTCGAAAATTTCATTTAGAACACCCTGAAAGGCCATCGCCTGAAGTCTTGGGTCCGGTGGCCCCTCGTAAAAGGGGGAGTACTGTAACAGGGTGCCTAAGGCGCACTCGGTCTCCCATCAGCCGCAGACCTGCTGCTTAGCTTCGGGAGCGAGGATCTGTGTTTGACCTTGTTCCCAGGGAAGCATTGCTAGCTGGGAGGCTCCCTGCTCCTAGGTCTGCCCACTATAAATACAGGCAGCCTGCTGGCCACAGGTTGCCTGTTAATTTTAGGTATCTGGTGATTGTTTTGTTCCTGCATACTTACCTGATCCTGTGTTCCCTGACGATTCTCTGCCTGCTCCTCCTGTACTGCGCATCTCTCCTGGTATCCTGACTCCGGCATCCACCTGACGATTATTTGCGGACTCCTGTTGTACTTCGTTTCTCTCCTGGTATTTGACCTCGGCTTTTCCTGACTATTCTCTGCTCATTCCTTAGTACTGCGTAGCTCTCTAGGTATTGACCCGGTCCGTTCACGTTCCGTTATTTGTCTTGTCTGTCTTCCCAGCACGTATCCTAAGTTATGGACTGCCGTCTAGTTGTCCCCTGTCATTAGGACTTGCGAGGCAAGTAGGCAGGGCCAGGGGTGAGGGTGGAGCGCAGTGGTCACTATCCTCCCCCCTGTGTGTAGTGTACGTTACTGTCACAGTAACACTCACTTATGCACGTGTAATCCCAGATGTGCAGTATATCAGAGGCTTTTTTCACCCCAGTATGCCAAAGCCATATTTCTGGCCTAAATGTGACAATCACTTACGCACATGTAATCCCAGATGTGCAGTATATTAGAGGGTTTTTTCAGCCCAGTATGCCAAAGCCGTATTTCTGGCCTAAATGTGACAATCACTTATGCACGTGTAATCCCAGATGTGCAGTATATATCAGAGGCTTTTTTTCCCCCCAGTAAGCACAAAGCCGTATTTCTGGCCTAAATGTGACAATTTATGCATGTGTAATCCCAGATGTGCAGTATATCAAAAGCTTTTCTTCACCCCAGTATGCCAAAGCCGTATTTCTGGCCTAAATGTGACAATCACTTATGCATTTGTAATCCCAGATGTGCAGTATATCAGAGGCTTTTTTCACCCCAGTATGCCAAAGCCGTATTTCTGGCCTAAATGTGACAATCACTTATGCATGTGTAATCCCAGATGTGCAGTATATCAGAGGCTTTTTTTATACCAGTATGCCAAAGCCGTATTTCTGGCCTAAATGTGACAATCACTTATGCACGTGTAATCCCAGATGTGCAGTATATCAGAGGGTTTTTTCACCCCAGTAAGCACAAAGTCATATTTCTGGCCTAAATGTGACAATCATTTATCCAAGTGTAATCCCAGATGTGCAGTATATCAGAGGCTTTTTTCACCCCAGTATGCCAAAGCCGTATTTCTGGCCTAAATGTGACAATCACTTATGCATGTGTAATCCCAGATGTGCAGTATATCAGAGGCTTTTTTCATACCAGTATGCCAAAGCCGTATTTCTGGCCTAAATGTGACAATCACTTATGCACGTGTAATCCCAGATGTGCAGTATATCAGAGGGTTTTTTCACCCCAGTAAGCACAAAGCCGTATTTCTGGCCTAAATGTGACAATCACTTATCCACGTGCAATCCCAGATGTGCAGTATATCAGAGGCTTTTTTCACCCCAGTATGCCAAAGTCATATTTCTGGCCTAAATGTGACAATCACTTATGCATGTGTAATCCCAGATGTGCAGGTATATCAGAGGCTTTTTTCACCCCAGTAAGCACAAAGCCATATTTCTGGCCTAAATGTGACAATCACTTATGCACGTGTAATCCCAGATGTGCAGTATATCAGAGGCTTTTTTCAGCCCAGTATGCCAAAGCCATATTTCTGGCCTAAATGTGACAATCACTTATGCATGTGTAATCCCAGATGTGCAATATATCAGAGGCTTTTTCCACCCCAGTAAGCACAAAGCCGTATTTCTGGCCTAAATGTGACAATCACTTATGCAAGTGTAATCCCAGATGTGCAGTATATCAGAGGGTTATTTCACCCCAGTATGCCAAAGCCGTATTTCTGGCCTAAATATATCAATCACTTATGCACGTGTAATCCCAGATGTGCAGTATATCAGAGGCTTTTTTCACCCCAGTAAGCACAAAGCCGTATTTCTGACCTAAATGTGACAATCACTTATGCACGTGTAATCCCAGATGTGCAGTATATCAGAGGCTTTTTTCACCCCAGTATGCCAAAGCCATATTTCTGGCCTAAATGTGACACTAACTTATGCACGACTAATCCCAGATGTTCACTATATGAAACAGATGTATTTTCTTCACCCCAGTAAGCAAAAAGCTGTATTTCTGGACTTGCAGACATGCAGGTAGCCTGTGCTGGTGCACTATCATTGCATAAAATGGCTGCCGGTTATGTATTGATATTGACTGAAGAAAAAAAAGTTTGTTTTCAGTAGTAGTTGGCTTAGGGCAGGCTTAAAAAAAATTATGCACTGCACCCACAAAACACATTTGCTGTAGATCGCTGAGTAAAGAAGCAGTTCTGAATCTTCATAAGATTTCTCCCTGATCTCTCCCTCACAGCAGCTGTAGCCTCTCCCTACACTAATCCGAGTGACGGCGGCGCTACGTGACTCCAGCTTAAATAGAGGCTGGGTCACATGCTGCAGTTGGCCAATCACAGCCATGCCAATAGTAGGCATGGCTGTGATGGCCTTTTGGGGCAAGTAGTATGACGCTTGTTGCCATAAAAATCACGAACACCGAACCCAAACTTTTACGTAAATGTTTGGGTTCGGGTCCGGGTGCCGAAAACCCTAAAGTTCGGTACGAACCTGAACTTTACAGTTCGGGTTCTCTAAACTCTACACACCTCACTAGGCCATATTCACACATGCCATCTTCTGTACTTGATATTCATAACAGAATGCAGTATGGAAAGATATATAAACTAGTGTAAAGGAAAGATCCCACCTGTCATTTTTCCGATACCCTTTGGCAAATGAAATCAGTGACCTGATTTTATTTTGCTATTGGCAATGTTTCCACTTTCCTTTGTACCACTTTTTATACAGTACATCTCCCTTCATGATTATTTACAAAGTCAAATTGACATACTGCAGAAAAAACTGTGTGGATATAAAGGCATGCTCAAATCCATATCCAGATTTGCCGCAGATTTCTCCCATTGCCATACAGGGGCCAGTTTTACAGCTGAAAATGGAATGTGAATATGGTCTTATATTTTAGCCTGAGATTCAGTTTGAATCCTCCATTGCAGATTCTACAGATCTAACTCAAAATTGTGGAAACCTTGACGGATATTGACAGACTATATTAAATGCCAAGACTGTCCGCTGGCCAACATGCCTAGTGAAATTAATAAAGCAAAAATTTGTCCACATTAGAGATGCACACGACCGTATGTGTGTTGTGGTGCGCAATTTGCGGATATGCAGCAAAAAAAAAAAGATGACATCCATATGCCATCCATTTTTTTTTGCGGATCCATTGTAACACTGCCTAAAACGGACAAGAATAGGACATGTTCTATTTCTTTTGAGGGGCTACGGAACGAAGATACTGATGCAGACAGCACACGGTGTGCTGTCCACATTTTTGGCGGCCCCATTTAAATGAAAGGGTGCGTATACTATCCGGAAAAAAAACCTGAATGGACACGAAAACAAACATCGTTTGTGTGCATGTAGCCTTAATTGCAACTCTGTAAATTACAGAAAAAAAAAAAGAATTTTGCTTGTGCTGTTTAATAATATGTTTTCCAAGCCTGTGACTTTTCATTTATAGGCCTCATAATAAAACGTATGGTAAATGGAAGAGTGGAAAACAAAACCCCTATTCTTTGTCATCCAAGAATCAGAATGTAGGTTGCTTTACGGCGGGTTCAGACCTGAGCGTACTGAACGTACGCTCAGTACGCGCGATTGTACGGGCGTTTACAATCGCGCGTCGGACAGAAGCGTACGCCCATTGTCGCACGTTCTCGGAAGTCTATGTACGGGAACGCGCGACACTACACCCCAAAGAAGCTCCTGAACTTCTTTGGGCGTCGGGCGTTTTACAGCGCGATCGTACGCGCTGTAAAACGCCCAGGTGAGAACCATGCCGATAGGGAGGCATTGGTTTCTCCTTGTTGAGCATTTTACAGTGCTCAGGTCTGAACCGGCTGTTAGTAGTGTAAACAGCAGTAGCAGGACCAGCTGTCTATCCAGTAGTAGTAGTAGTAGCAGAAGCAGCAGCAGGACAGTATCCTCTTGCTTCTAATAGGAGACACATTATTATTGAAGACAAAGAGGATGAAATTTTAGACTGGATAGCTCACTCTTCTCAGTCACAGCAGGATGATGTCGATGTCACCTCTGAGTCTGACACTGTGCCTTGGGGCCAGAAATGATTGTATCCCCCTGCTTCTCCTCCATGCAGATCCAAAAATGCCTTTAAGGCCGAGTTCACACGAATGTGTGTGATCCGTGGCCGTATTGCGGCCCGCAAATCGCGGGCCGCAATACACGGCCACAGTTCCGTGTGCATTCCGCATCACAGATGCGGACCCATTCACTTCAATGGGTCCGCAAATCCGGAATCGCGGAACGGCCGCACGGGACGGGACCCCTCGGAATCACTACGGAGTGCTTCCGTGGGGTTATGTCCCATACTTCCGTTCGGCAAAAAAATAGAACATGTCCTATCTTTTAGCGTAACGGGCGGATCGCGGACCCATTAAAGTGAATGGGTCCGCGATCCGATGCGGCTGACCTACGGACGGCGATCGTGCGTTGCGGCCCGCTATTTGCGGGCCGCAGCACGGGCACGGGTCACACACGTTCGTGTGAACTTGGCCTAACTTGCATCATCTCTGTGGGACACCTTCTTTTTTCATAAGAAGAGATGACAAAATTGTTTTGATGAGTTTGGTGAGAATAGTCAGTGTTTGAACTACCATGAGGAGGAGGTTCAGAGGGAGGTGGGGGACCCCATGACTAGCCGTGTTGGTGGTAGTGATAGTAGTAACTTGTTGGCATGGCAGTGGTAGCCCTGGTGACAATGGTACTTGAGGCAAATGCAAAGCAGGGACTTGGGAGGAGGACCAAGGAGCCCAAAGTGACATATCACAGTCTGATAAAAGTGGCCTGAAGGTTGCGGATTATGACAATGATTGTGTGTTGGAGCTGGATTGAAGTGCTGAGAAGGAAGTGACATCTGAGGAGGAGGGTGATGGTTGCGTTGACTGCAATAAAGAGCAGAGGCTACATATGGCCAAAACCTTCAAAAAACTGCCAGGGCCAGATACACTTCTTTTATGGTCAGCTCGGGAACTGGTGATGGTACTGCTACTGTCGTACTGTCGGTGCAGACTCAAAACATGCCAGACCTAAGCCAAACTCAGCTGCCACTAGCTCTGTGCGAGTATGTTCCATCTGGCAATTTTTTTCTATAGTACTAGATGACAAAAGTATTGGAGTGTGCAAGATATGTAGGATTCAAATATGCTGTGAGCATTCAAACACAAACATAGGTACCAGAGCTCTATTGCAGTAGTGTTGAGCGCGAATATTCGAATATCGAATTTTTTTCGCGAATATCGGCACTCCGCTAATTCGCGAATATTTCGAATATAGTGATATAAATTCGATATTTAGAATATTCGTTTTTCTTTTTTTTTTTTTTTATTGTTATATTTTTTTCTTTCCCACTTCCCTAAAGTTGTTCTTACCTGTCCTTTGGATTCCTGGCTTCCTGGCTGCTCCAGTCAGTGCCCGTTGCCGCTTCTGCCGACTTCCGTGCTCATGAAGCGTCCCCATCACCATGGGAACGTCTCCATATACTAGAATGTACTGTCGGATTTGAGAATTACGTGAAAAATCGCAATTTGATTATTTCAAGTTATAATAATCGAATTTCGATTTTAACTTAGCACTGCTATATTTAATTCTAGCCTAATATGGAATATAGCAGTGCTAAGTTAAAATCAAAATTCGATTATTATAACTTGAATTAATCGAATTGCGATTTCAACTTGGACCTGGTTTACTATGGTTGGCTTGGTAGAATTAGCGAATATGACGAATGTATTCGTCATATTCCACGAAACGAATATAACGAATGTATTCGTCATATTCCACAAAACGAAGATAACGAAGTATCCTGCATCTTTGTTTTAGCTACCTACAGTGGGATGCGAAAGTTTGGGCAACCTTGCTAATCATCATGATTTTCCTGTATAAATCGTTGGTTGTTACAATAAAAAATGTCAGTTAAATATATCATATAGGAGACACACACCGTGATATTTGAGAAGTGAAATGAAGTTTATTGGATTTACAGAAAGTGTGCTATAATTGTTTAAACGAAATTAGGCAGGTGCATAAATTTGGGCACTGTTGTCATTTTATTGATTCCAAAACCTTTAGAACTAATTATTGGAACTCAAATTGGCTTGGTAAGCTCAGTGACCCCTGACCTACATACACAGGTGAATCCAATTATGAGAGAGTATTTAAGGGGGTCAATTGTAAGTTTCCCTCCTCTTTTAATTTTCTCTGAAGAGTAGAAACATGGGTGTCTTAAAACAACTCTCAAATGACCTGAAGACAAAGATTGTTCACCATCATGGTTTAGGGGAAGGATACAGAAAGCTGTCTCAGAGATTTTAGCTGTCTGTTTCCACAGTTAGGAACATATTGAGGAAATGGAAGACCTCAGGCTCAGTTCAAGTTAAGGCTCAAAGTGGCAGACCAAGAAAAATCTTGGGGTTTAGGGGAAGGATACAGAAAGCTGTCTCAGAGATTTTAGCTGTCTGTTTCCACAGTTAGGAACATATTGAGGAAATGGAAGACCACAGGCTCAGTTCAAGTTAAGGCTCAAAGTGGCAGACCAAGAAAAATCTTGGATAGACAGAAGCGACGAATGGTGAGAACAGTCAGAGTCAACCCACAGACCAGCACCAAAGACCTACAACATCATCTTGCTGCAGATGGAGTCACTGTGCATCGTTCAACCATTCGGCGCACTTTACACAAGGAGATGCTGTATGCGACAGTGATGCAGAGGAAGCCTTTTCTCCGCCCACAGCACAAAAAGTGCCTCTTGAGGTGGGCTAAAGCACATTTGGACAAGCCAGCTTCATTTTGGAATAAGGTGCTGTGGACTGATGAAACTAAAATTTAGTTTTTTGGCCATAACAAGGGGCGTTATGCATGGAGGAAAAAGAACACAGCATTCCAAGAAAAACACCTGCTACCTACAGTAAAATATGGTGGTGGTTCCATCATGCTGTGGGGCTGTGGGCCAGTGCAGGGACTGGGAATCTTGTCAAAGTTGAGGGACGCATGGATTCCACTCAGTATCAGCAGATTCTGGAGACAAATGTCCAGGAATCAGTGACAAAGCTGAAGCTGCGCCGGGGCTGGATCTTTCAACAAGACAACGACCATAAACACTGCTCAAAATCCACTAAGGCATTTATGCAGAGGAACAAGTACAACGTTCTGGAATGGCCATCTCAGTCCCCAGACCTGAATATAATTGAAAATCTGTGGTGTGACTTAAAGAGCTGTCCATGCTCGGAAGCCATCAAACCTGAATGAACTAAAGATGTTTTGTAAAGAGGAAAGGTCCAAAATACCTTCAACCAGAATATAGACTCTCATTGGAACCTACAGGAAGCGTTTAGAGGCTGTAATTTCTGCAAAAGAAGAATCTACTAAATATTGATTTCATTTCTTTTTTGTGGTGCCCAAATTTATGCACCTGCCTAATTTTGTTTAAACAATTATAGCACACTTTCTGTAAATCCAATAAACTTAATTTCACTTCTCAAATATCACTGTGTATGTCTCCTATATGATATATTTACCTGACATTTTTTATCGTAACAACCAATGATTTATACAGGAAAATCATGACTTTTAACAAGGTTGCCCAAACTTTCGCATCCCACTGTATTCATCAACTTCGCTAATTCTAGCAATCATATAGGAAAGTTTACTATAGAGACAGCTAAGTTTAATTCGCTATGCGATTATATGACTGCTTTTTAAAAAAAAAAAAATAGAATAATTATAATACCTGATAATTATTATAATTATTCTATTTATAAAAAAAAGCAAAGTAATATAATCGCATAGCGAATTAAACTTAGCTGTCTCTATAGTAAACTTTCCTATATGATTGCTAGAATTAGCGAAGTTGATGAATAGGTAGATAAAACGAAGATGCAGAATACTTCGTTATCTTCGTTTTGTGGAATATGACGAATACATTTGTTATATTCGTTTTGTGGAATATGACAAATACATTCGTCATATTCGCTAATTCTACCAAGCCAACCATAGTAAACCAGGTCCAAGTTGAAATCGCAATTCGATTAATTCAAGTTATAATAATCGAATTTCGATTTTAACTTAGCACTGCTATATTCCATATTAGGCTAGAATTAAATATAGCAGTGCTAAGTTAAAATCGAAATTCGATTATTATAACTTGAAATAATCAAATTGCGATTTTTCACGTAATTCTCAAATCCGACAGTACATTCTAGTATATGGAGACGTTCCCATGGTGATGGGGACGCTTCATGAGCACGGAAGTCGGCAGAAGCGGCAACGGGCACTGACTGGAGCAGCCAGGAAGCCAGGAATCCAAAGGACAGGTAAGAACAACTTTAGGGAAGTGGGAAAGAAAAAAATATAACAATAAAAAAAATAAAAAAATTCAAGTTATAATAATCGAATTTCGATTTTAACTTAGCACTGCTATATTCCATATTAAGCTAGAATTAACGAATATGGAATATAGCAGTGCTAAGTTAAAATCGAAATTCGATTATTATAACTTGAATTAATCGCATTGCTATTTCAATAGGAGAGTAGCCTTTAAGTTAAAATCGCAATACGCGATTATTTAAATCGCATATTAATCACGATAACAAGAATAATGACGAATATTCGATTTCGACGAATATAAAACGAATATTCTATCGAATATTCGCGAATTTCGTCGAAATCGAATATGGCACCTGCCGCTCATCACTATATTGCAGCACATGAAGCAGCATCACCCGATTGAACTGATCCGCCAGCAATGGGAACAAGACATTCTCGCAGTCTGATTGCGTCAGTTTGCGGCAGCTAGGCACCATGCAGTACAGTGTCCTTATTATCAGCAGTTACAGGTTCTCCCGCTCAAACTTCTTCTCCTCCTCCTCTGCTCTATCATCAGCCATTAATAATGGAATGTGTGGCCACTAAACAAATCTACCTGTCCTACAATCCAATGGTGTTAACCCTTAACTCCCACCTGGCCAAATACATGTCTTTCACAACCCACTGGGTCAATGATCTTCGCTGTAGTAATGACACCAGGAATGAGTGGACCAGTGGATATTCGGGCTCGACAGGTTTGGCTCAACTTTGTTTCCGAACTTGACCGGAACACCGAACCCCATTGAAGTCAATGGGTTACAGAACTTTGAGACTGAAAAATGGCTGTAAATAAGTCATAGAAAGGGCTAGAGGGCTGCAAAAGGATCCAAAATGGGGGTAAGAGCAGTATGATAGCCCTGCAAACAAATGTGGATAGGGTAATGACTTAAAATAAGGCTACTTTCATACTAGCATTTTGGCTTTCCGTTTGTGGATCCGTTCAGGGCTCTCAAAAGCGGTCCAAAACGGATCAGTTTTGCCCTAATGCATTCTGAATGGAAAAGGATCCACTCAGAATGTATCAGTTTGCCTCCGTTCAGTCACCATTCTGCTCTGGATGCAGACACCAAAATGCTGCCTGCAACGTTTTGCTGTCTGAATGACAAATACGTCCTAGCAGACAATGAAAGTCAATGGGGACGGATCCGTTTTCTCTGACACAATCTGGCACAATATAAAATGGATCCATCCCCCATTGACTTTCAATGGTGTTCAAGACGGATCCATCATGGCTATAGAAAACATAATACAACCGGATCCGTTCATGACGGATGCATGCGGTTGTATTATTGTAACTGAAGTGTTTTTGCAGATCCATGACGGATCCACAAAAAACGCTAGTGTGAAAGTAGCCTAACATAAAATATATAAAAATAAAAAATAATAATGTCCGGAGTAGGAAGTTGAGGAGGCTTTGGATGTGGTGGTGTAGATGAAAGATACAGAGGAGGAGGAGGAGGAGGATGCCAACACTTTCTATGGGGACAGGGGTTTTTATAAAAAAATTGTATTTGTCTGTTAAAGGGAACCTGTCACCGGGATTTTGGGTATAGAATTGAGGACATGGGTTGCTAGATGGCCGCTAGCACATCCGCAATACCCAGTCCCCATAGCTCTGTGTGCTTTTATTGTGTTAAAAAAACGATTTGATACATATGCAAAGTAACCTGAGATGAGTCCTGTCCCTGACTCATCTCACGTACAGGACTCATCTCAGGTTAATTTGCATATGTATCAAATCGTTTTTTTTACACAATAAAAGCACACAGAGCTATCGGGACTGGGTATTGCGGATGTGCTAGCGGCCATCTAGCATCCCATGTCCTCAGCTCTATACACAATCCCAGTGACAGGTTCCCTTTAATTCTGTGTGTAACCTATATCCATTTTTTGGGGTGTGGCTGGTATACTTCTCTACTCTGCCAATATAAGACATAATAATCTTGAGCCAGGAGGTTGTCACAGTGGAGGAGGAGGTGGATGTGGCGGTGTAGGCGGAAAAGGCAAAGGAGGCGGAGGAGGAAGCCAGCACTGTTTCTGTTTTAATATTTTAAATGTGTCTGTCAATTCCGTGTGTGACCTTTAGACATTTTTTGGGGTGCGGCCGGTATAGTTCTCTATAACATAATCATCTTGAGCCAGTTAGTGGAGGTCCAAGTGGAGGTGGAGGTGGACGTGGCAGTGCAAGTGGAAGAGGTGGACATGGCAGTGCAGGCGGAAGAGGTGGACGAGGTGGACGTGGTGGTGTAGGTGGAGGAGATGGAGTAGGTAGCCAACAAATTTCTTTTTTTATTCTTACTTTTTTTTTTTTTGTTTGTGGAGGCCCCAAAACTTTGGGAAATAGCAAAGAGAACACACATAGTTTGCTGGAGTATAACAATGGCTGGGTTCGGCCAGTATACCTTTCTAGCCAAGGTACGGACAAATCCTGTGGGATCCGTGCCTGGTTCATTTTAATGAACGTGAGCTTGTCCACAATGGCTGTGGACAGGTGAATGCACTTGTCCGTGATCACCATCACCCCGCCCTACTAAACACATGTTCGGACAATACACTTGCAGCAGGGCAAGCCAGCACCTCCAAGGCGTAAAGGGCAAGCTCAGGCCATGTGCCCAATTTGTAGACATAGAAGTTAAATGGGACAGACCTATCAGTTAGTATATGCAGACATGTACACGCACACTGTTCCACCATGTTGCTGAAACGCGGTCCATATCAAATGGTGGTGCTGGATATTGTGCCGGGCAGACAAAGCTTTTCCACAATTTGGCCATGCTAACCCTCCCTTCTGAGGTACTGACGGTGCACCTGCTGCATTGGCGACTACTTCCTCCTCCTCCTCCGTCTCGTGCTTCCACTGAACCCCCGCTGTCAAGTGGGAACGCAATCAGTGGGACGTCTACCAGCATGTGCTTGTATTTACGCATCTTCCGATCATGCTCCAGTGCTCAACCATCATCGCCCAAAGCATTTTTTCAAGGAGACATAGAAGTGGGATTGTAATGCTGAGGACGGCGTCATTGACACTGGCCATGTTGGTGGAGTACTCAAAACAGCGCAACACTTCTTGCATGGAGGCCCACTCACTGGTGGTGAAGTGGTGCTTTTCCGCAGAGCAACTCACCCGTGGGTGCTACAGCTGAAACTCCACTATCGCCTGCTGCACAGTCTCTCCAGCATGTGCAGGGTGGAGTTGTCGCACACCACCAGGCCGGGCTTGAGGTTCAGCGGCACCACCCGCTCATCGGTCTGTTCTTCCATGCCCGCCCACAGCTCCTGCACGATGTGGGTTTTTTCCCAGAAACATATCAGTTTTAGAACTGCCTGCTGTTGCTTCCTCCAGGCTGTGCTGAAGGTAGTGGTTCTGGTGTTGCGCTGACGTGAAGAGGAGGCGGTAGAGGAGGAAGTGGAGTAGGAGGCAACAGGATGCACAGAGAAACGTCCAGCAATACTCGGTGGCAGTAGGACGTGCTCTAAATCGCTTTCCGCCTTGGGCCCAGCCGCCACTACATTTACCCAGTGGGCAGTTAGGGAGATATAACATGCTTACTGCTCCATTTATCACTGGTTATGTGGACCTTGGCACTGATGGCGTTGCACAGCGCACAACTGATTTTTTGGAAAAGTAGTGGTGGCTGGGAAACACATACTGTGGGACAGCAGCCGTCATTACATTTTTTTAATTCTCCGTCTCCACGAAACAGAATGGCAGCTCTGCAGTGTTTGGGGGATGGACAGCTGAACGCTTACATGGGACAGTGTGGAGATGCTCAGTGACACTGGTGGTGGTAGTGGTGTTGCTGTCACATCCTTACTTTGAGGGGTGGCCGGTGGCCCTGTCGCTCCAGAGAGGGAGGAAGAGGACGAGACCACAGCAGAAGAGGGAGCAGGAGGAGGCTTAGATCTTTCATGGGTTTTCAGGTGTCTACTCGACTGCAGCTTGTACTTTGCAGTTAAATGAGTGGTCATGCAGGTGGTGCCCAGGTTTAGAACATTTATGCCTCACTTCAAAAAATAAAAAAAATGTGCTTTGTGTCACCGACACAATGAACAGATGGATTAACTATTGTATTTCTGTGTCACAGGGGCAATTGAAGTGTTTTGTACGACAAAAAATAGGTATGTGGCACCGGCACAATTAACAGACAGATTCACTATAGTATTACTGTGTCACTGGTTCAATGGGGAGTAGTACTGCACCAACCAAAAATGAGTACAGGTCACCCACAGACTGAAAAGCGTGATTAAGTATTGTATTTCTGTGTCACTAGTGCAATACTGTATTGCACCCACATAAATGCCTACAGGTGAGCCACTGTCTCTTTATGCAGCAACGTTCTGTCCCTACACTAGTTAGAGCAGAATGGTGGTGAACCACGTGATTCGGCATTTATGCATGCATGGTCACATGTTGTGCTGGCCAATCACAGCCATGCCAATACTAGGCATGACTGTGATGGCTTCCAAGTGCCCACAGTTTAAATGCTGGTTGATTGGCTGTGCTGCAGCCTTTCAACAAGATTAATTTAAACTCCACGGATTTTCATGCCAATGTCAGTGTTTGGGTACCAGGACACCGTAATGTTTACTACTAGCATCATAACATAATACAAAATAAAAAAATCACAATATCAAAAAAAATAAAAAAAATATTTAGCATTAAAACATAATAATGGATCATGCACACAGCTGTTGCCTGGCAGGCACTGAGCATGTGGAGCCCTCATTATGGATGCAGACCCATTCAGTTGAATAAGGCCTCAATCCGGAAGGTCCGGTGAGGAACGAGGTCACAGAATCCCACGGAAGTATTAAGGAGTGCTTCTGCGGGGTTTCTCTCCATGCCTTTGTACCTCAAAAAAAATAGAACAAGATGAAGTTGAATGCGGAATGCGTCTGCGGAATCCATGCGGATGTTGCCCGTGCAAATTGCGGTCTCCAATGCACGGAATGGCAGTGTGCATGAACCGTAAGTCCTTTTCTGATGACACATTCTCTGTGAGCTGTGTGGAAAGAACAATGGGTAAAAATCACGTTTATGGATTTCTACATCCACATCACTATCTTTAAAAACAATGTACTAGAAAGTCCCTATATCTTTTCATCATAGTTCAGTTGTACTTCACAAACAAATTTTTAGTCATAAAGATACTTACATCAATGTGGATTGGAATAATGTGCAACCAACCACCTCTGAAATTACGCCTCTGGACAATTTTTCCATCTTCATAAAATAAGAAAAATCTATTGCTAAGCAAAATTGTGTCTTCAGTAGAGTTGAGAGAACCCGAACATTTACGTAAAAGTTCGGGTTCGGGGTTCGGCGATTTTTATGGTGCTTTTCGAAAGGCTGCACAGCACTACTTGCCCCAAAAGGCCATCACAACCATGCCTACTATTGGCATGGCTGTGATTGGCCAACTGCAGCATGTGACCCAGCCTCTATTTAAGCTGGAGTCACGTAGCGCCGCCCGTCACTCTGCTCGGATTAGTGTAGGGAGAGGCTTCAGCTGCTGTAAGGGAGATATCAGGGAGAAATCTTATCAAGAACTGTTTTTTGTACTCAGCGATCTACAGCAAAAGTGTTTTGTGGGTGCAGTGCACAATTTTATTAAGCCTGCTCTGAGCCAACTACTACTGAAAACGAACTTTTTTTTCTTCAGTTAGTCAATATCAATACATGATCGGCAGCCATTTTATGCAACAATAGTGCACCAGCACAGGCTATCTGCATGTCTACGGGTCCAGAAATACAGCTTTGGCATACTGGGGTGAAAAAAGCCTCTGATATACTGCACATCTGGGATTAGACAAGCATAAGTGACTGTCACATTTAGGCCAGAAATATGGCTTTTTGGTTACTGGGGTGAAAAAAGCCTCTAATATATTGCACATCTGGGATTACACATACATAAGTGACTGTCACATTTAGGCCATAAATACGGCTTTGGCATACTGGGGTGAAAAAAGCCTCTCATATACTGCACATCTTGGATTACACGTGCTTAAGTGACTGTCACATTTAGGACAGAAATACAGCTTTTTGGTTACTGGGGTGAAAAAACCCTCTAATATACTGCACATCTGGGATTAGACAAGCAAAAGTGACTGTCACATTTAGGACAGAAATAAAGCTTTTTGGTTAGGGTGAAAAAACCCTCTAATATACTGCACATCTGGGATTAGACGTGCATAAATCACTGTCACATTTAGGACAGAAATACAGCTTTTTGGTTAGGGTGAAAAAACCCTCTAATATACTGCACATCTTGGATTAGACAAGCATAAGTGACTGTCACATTTAGGACAGAAATACAGCTTTTTGGTTAGGGTAAAAACAAAAACAAATATACTGCATATCTGGGATTAGACAAGCATAAGTGACTGTCACATTTAGGACAGAAATACAGCTTTTTGGTTAGGGTGAAAAAACCCTCTAATATACTGCACATCTGGGATAAGACAAGCATAAGTGACTGTCACATTTAGGTCAAAAATACGGCTTTTTGGTTACTGGGGTGAAAAAAGCCTCTAATATATTGCACATCTGGGATTACACGTGCATAAGTGACTGTCACATTTAGGACAGAAATACAGCTTTTTGGTTAGGGTGAAAAAACCCTCTTATATACTGCACATCTGGGATTACACGTACATAAATCACTGTCGCATTTAGGCCATAAATACGGCTTTGGCATACTGGGCTGAAAAAAGCCTCTGATATACTGCACATCTGTGATTACACGTGCATAAGTGACTGTCACATTTAGGACAGAAATACAGCTTTTTGGTTAGGGTGAAAAAACCCTCTAATATACTGCACATCTGGGATTAGAAAAGCATAAGTGACTGTCACATTTAGGCCATAAATATGGCTTTGGCATACTAGGGTGAAAAAAGCCTCTCATATACTGCACATCTGGGATTACTCGTGCATAAGTGACTGTCACATTTAGGCCAGAAATACAGCTTTTTGGTTAGGGTGAAAAAAAACAACTCTAATATACTGTACATCTGGATTAGACAAGCATAAGTGACTATCACTTTTAGGCCAGAAATACGGCTTTTTGGTTACTGGGTTGAAAAAAGCCTCTAATTTATTGCACAACTGGGATTACACGTGCAAAAGTGACTGTCACATTTAGGACAGAATTACAGCTCTTTGGTTAGGGTGAAAAAACCCTCTAATATACTGCACATCTGGGATTACACGTGCATAAGTGGCTGTCACATTTAGGCCAGAAATACGGCTTTTTGGTTACTGGGGTGAAAAAAGCCTCTAATATACTGCACATCTGTGATTAGACAAGCATAAGTGACTGTCACATTTAGGCCATAAATATTGCTTTGGCATACTAAGGTGAAAAAAGCCTCTGATATACTGCACATCTGGGATAACACGTGCATAAGTGAAAGTCAGATTTAGGCCAAAAATACCGCTGTCACATCACCCCCGTGCATATCGGGAAACCTGTCTGAGCCTCAAGCATGCAGCAGTCTCTTATGCTGTTTGAAGACTCTGCTGGCATGGTTTCCCAAGGGCATCCACCTAGCCCTTCCCCAGTGGTGGAAGACATAGAATGCACTGACGCACAACCACTTATGTTTCCTGATGAGGACATGGGAATACCACCTCAGCACGTCTCTGATGATGACGAAACACAGGTGCCAACTGCTGCGTCTTTCTGCAGTGTGCAGACCAAAAAGGAGGTCAGGGAGGAAGACTGGGTGGAAGACGTTGCAGGGGACAATGCTGCTGCTGCCTCGGCCTCTTCCTCTGCCTATGGAGGAAAGTTGGCACCTGCCGCCCAGCAAACAGAGGATGTGCCACCAATAACACCACCTCGGTCACCAAGAATCTCCACCATGTCACACGAAAGCGTTCAGCTCTCCATCTCACAAACCTTTGAGAGAAAGCATAAATTCCCACCTAGCCACCCTCGATCCCTGGCCCTGAATACCAGCATTTCTAAACTGCTGGCCTTTGAAATGCTGTCATTCAGGCTGGTGGAGACGGACAGCTTCAAACAGCTCATGTCGCTTGCTGTCCCACAGTACGTTGTTCCCAGCCGCCACTACTTATCAAGGGGAGCCGTGCCCTTCCTGCACAACCAAGTATCGGATAAAATCAAGTGTGCACTGCGCAACGTTATCTGTGGCAAGGTCCACCTAACCACAGATACGTGGACCAGTAAGCATGGCCAGGGACGCTATATCTCCCTAACTGCACACTGGGTAAATGTAGTGGCGGCTGGGCCCCAGGTGGAGAGCTGTTTGGCGCACGTCCTTCCGCTGCCAAGGAACGCAGGGCATCATTATTTGCCTCCTGTTGCCTCCTCTTCCTACTCAGCTTCTTAATCCTCTTCTACCACCTCCTCATCCGGTCAGCGACACACCTTCACCACCAACTTCAGCACAGCCAGGGTTAAACGTCAGCAGGCCGTTCTGAAACTAATGTGTTTGGGGGACAGGCCCCACACCGCGCAGGAGTTGTGGCGGGGTATAAAACAGTGAGCCTCAAGCCCGGCCTGGTGGTGTGCAATAATGGGCGTTCTCATCCTGCCGCCGCTCAGCTGTCTGCTCTACAGCGTAACGTCGGTCTTTCCGCTCACCGCCTCATATGCGACATGCCCACCAGGTGGAACTCCACCTTGCACATGCTGGAGAGACTGTGCGAGCAGCAGCAGGCCATAGTGGAGTTTCAGCTGCAGTACGCACGGGTGAGTCGCACTGCGGAACAGCACCACTTCACCACAAATGACTGGGCCTCCATGCGAGACCTGTGTGCCCTGTTGCGCTGTTTCGAGTACTCCTCCAACATGGCCAGTGGCGATGACGCCGTTATCAGCGTTACAATACCACTTCTATGTCTCTTTGAGAAAACACTTAGGGCGATGATGGAAGAGGATGTGGCCCAGGACGAGGAGGAGGAAGAGTGGTCATCTCTAACATTTTCAGGCCAGTCTTTTAGAAGTGGCTCAGAAAGAGGATTTTTGCAACAGCAGAGGCCAAGTACAAATTTGGCCAGCCAGGGCCCTCTACTGGAGGACGAGGAGGTGGAGGATGAGGAGAAGGATGGGGATGAAGCATGTTCACAGCGGGGTGGCATCCAACGCAGCTCGGGCCCATCACTGGTGCGTGGCTGGGGGAATACGGAGGACGCAGACGATACGCCTCCCACAGAGGACAGCTTGTCCTTACCTCTGGGCAGCCTGGCACACATGAGCGACTACATGCTGCAGTGCCTGCGCAACGACTGCAGAGTTGCCCACATTTTAACGTGTGGCGACTACTGGGTGGCCACCCTGCTGGATCCCCGTCACAAAGACAATGTGCCGTCCTTAATTGCCTCACTGGAGCGTGATCGGAAGATGCGCGACTACAGGTCCTCGCTGGTAGACGCGCTCCTGAGAGCATTCCCGACTGACGTCGGGGGACAAGTGGAAGCACAAGGTGAAGGCAGAGGAGGAGGAAGAGGTCGCCAATGCAGCTGTGTCAGCGCCAGCACCTCACAAGGCAGGGTTAGCATGGCCGACATGTGGAAAACCTTTGTCACCTCGCCACAACAACCGGCCCCAACTGTTGATATGGAGCGTGTTAGCAGGAGGCAGCATTTGAACAACATGGTGGAACAGTACCTGTGCACACGACTACACGTACTGACTGATGGTTCTGCCCCATTCAACTTCTGGGTCTCCAAATTGTCCACGTGGCCAGAGCTTGCCCTGTATGCCTTGGAGGTGCTGGCCTGCCCTGCAACCAGTGTACTCTCTAAATGTGTATTTAGCACGGCAGGAGGCGTCATTACAGACAGACGCAGCTGCCTGTCCACAGCCAACGTGGACAAGCACACGTTCATTAAAATGAACCAGGCTTGGATCCCACAAGACTTGTCTGTACCTTGTGCAGAATAGACATTTATACCACCATCAAACATACATTCTTGTACTCAAGTCAAGTGCAATGATTCTTTGTTTTCTTTTTTTTTATTTGTCCCAATATTTTGGGGGCTACCTACCCCAATAAAAAATAAAAAATAAACATTGTTGGCTACCTCCTCCTTCTCCATTGCTGCCTCCACCTACAACACCACATTCACCGCCTCCTCAACCTCAGACTCCATATCCACCTCCTTACAGGTTAATAATTTGTAATTTTTTTTTATTTTAGTTCATTTTAAGTTATTTCCCTATCCACATTTGTTTGCAGAGCAGTTGCCATGCTCTTAAAGGGAACCTGTCACCAGGATTTTGTGTATAGAGCTGAGGACATGGGTTGCTAGATGTCCGCTAGCACATCCGCAATACCCAGTCCCCATAGCGCTGTGTGCTTTTATTGTGTAAAAAAAACGATTTGATACATATGCAAATTAACATAAAAGAGTCATATCTTACTTGTGTGACCAGAGAAGAGTCATATTTTCAAGCTCTGACTCATCTCAGGTTAATTTGCATATGTATCAAATCGGTTTTTATACACAATAAAAGCACA
Source organism: Bufo bufo (assembly GCF_905171765.1). Lineage (NCBI taxonomy): Eukaryota > Metazoa > Chordata > Amphibia > Anura > Bufonidae > Bufo > Bufo bufo. The sequence continues at coordinate 598,587,908 of NC_053389.1, read as the reverse complement.
CAGAGCTATGGGGACTGGGTATTGCGGATGTGCTAGCGGCCATCTAGCAACCCATGTCCTCAGCTCTATACACAAAATCCTGGTGACAGGTTCTGCCTTTTACATCCCTCTAGCCTTTTCAAGGACTATTTAAAAGCCATTTTAATTTAAAAAAGTGCCAATTTTAGTGCCATAAATTGAAAAAATTCTTATTTTCAATTGTCGGGCGTCATTTTGCCATTTTTGGCATATACAAACCCCTGCTGTGCCTGGGTGACAGGGGCCTAAATCTCTCAAAATCGTCTGTTCTATTGCTGGGTGACATAAAACCCCTTTTGCCGTGAATGAACCCCTGCTGTGCCTGAGTGACAAGGGCCTAAATCTCTCAAAACCGTCTGTTCTATTGCTGGGTGACATAAAACCCCTTTTGCCGTGAATGAACCCCTGCTGTGCCTGGGTGACAGGGGCCTAAATCTCTCAAAATCCTCTGTTGTATTGCTGGGTGACATGAACCCCCTTTTGCTGTGAATGAACCCCTGCTGTGCCTGGTTGACAGGGTCCTAAATCTCTCAAAATCCTCTGTTGTATTGCTGGGTGACATGAACCCCCTTTTGCCGTGAATGAACCCCTGCTGTGCCTGTGTGACAGGGGCCTAAATCTCTCAAAATCCTCTGTTCTATTGCTGGGTGACAAGAACCCCCTTTTGCCGTGAATGAACCCCTGCTGTGCCTGGGTGACAGGGGCCTAAATCTCTCAAAATCGTCTGTTGTATTGCTGGGTGACATGAACCCCCTTTTGCCGTGAATGAACCCCTGCTCTGCATTGCTGACAGGGAACAAAATTTAGTGTAAACATCTGTTACTGATTGGGAGATGCGCACGCTGCTGATGGCATTCCCACCTGACAGCGGGGGCACAGTGGAAGCACAAGGCGAAGGCAGAGGAGGAGGAAGAGGTCGCCAACGCAGCTGGGGCACCACCAGCACCTGAGAAGGCAGGGTTAGCATGGCCAAAATGTGGAAAAGCTTTGTCAGCCTTGGAGGTGCTAACCTGCCCTGCAGCCAGTGTATAGTGTGAACGTGTGTTTAGCACGGCAGAGAGCATTATCACAGGCCACAGCCAATGTGGACAAGCTTACGTTTATTAAAATGAACCAGGCATGGATCCCACAGGACTTGTCCGTACCTTGTGCAGAATAGACATTTATACCAGCCTCAACCATCCATTCTTGTACTCAAGTGCACTTATTCTTAGTTTTATTTTGTTACATGTCCCAATTTAAAAATAAAAAATAATACAAATCAGTGTTGGCTACCTATTCCTCCTTCACCGCCGCTTCCACCTACACCACCACGTCAACCTACACCGCCACATCCACCCATCCACCGCCTCCTCAACCTCCTACTCCTAGATCCAGATTGTTATTTTTAATTTTTCTGTATTTTATGTTATTTGAAGTCATTTGCCTATGCACATTTGTTTGCAGAACAGTTGTCATGCTCTTAAGCACGTTTTGATGCCTTTTGCAGCCCTCTAGTCCTTTCCAGGACTATTTTAGAGCTATTTTAGTGGCCAAAAGTTCGGGTCCCCATTGACTTCAATGGGGTTCGGGGTCAAGTTCGGGTCAACTTTTTTTTCAGGTCCGAACCAGAACATCCAGGTGTCCGCTCAACTCTAGTCTTCAGACATCCAAATGACAAATCAAAATGGTTTCATAATTTTGTTTCAGTTCATGCAGAGATATTTATTTTTCACCATTTAATAGGAAGTATTATAATTAATATAATTAGATAACATCTGTATGGTACATTGGGTATTTCTTTGGGCCACTCTTGTAACAACCATGTTTTTAATTATCATTTTTTTAATAACATATTTTTCTAACAGCAAAACATCTGGATGTCTGGAGTTTCCGTTTCTTCCACAAACATACAAGCTGTTACAAAAGTAGGAAATGAAACATAGATATGCCTGGGGCCTATAGACCACTGCATAACCATGGACCTGAAATCTTAATGTACAAAGATGTTACTTTCATAATTACTGTATTATTGAAGCCACAGCCTTGCTAACTTAGATTAAAACTAGAGATGGGCGAAGTTTTGAAAACTATGATTCAGACAATTCGCTGAACTTCGTCAAGAAATTTGATTCATTCCAAATGAATTCATCATGAATCGTGATAAATCTGGTATACTCAGGCCTCTCAGACTAAGGGCTCGTTCACACGACCGTGTGAAGCCCGTGCCTGTGCTGTAGACCGCAAATTGTGGTCACCAGTGGCAGCCGCATAGGGATTGCGGCCCCATTCACTTGAATGGGTCCGCAATCCCTCCGTTCCGCAAACAGATAGAGCAAGCTCTGTCTTTTTGCGGTGCGGAAGCACGGAAAGGAACCTCAGAAAGCACTCCATAGTGCTTCCGTACTGTTCCGTTCCATGTTTCTGTTCCGCACCGTTCCGCATCTCCGGAACGGGACCCGTGTATTGCGGATCCGCAAATGCGATCCACAATACGGGCACAGGCTTCACACGGTCGTGTGAACGAGCCCTAATGAAAAATGTGTGCACCCCTGCAGGAGCTGTGTCCAAATGGCTCCTTAGCTCCAAGAAATGAAGGCCATGTCAATAAAGTAGTGGAGAAAAAAAGTTATTTTAATGACAGGGACTGGCTATTAGGGTGAATAGGACAAGGGATCTAAAGATCACTGTAAAAGTTGTCACTGTAAAAGTAAAAAAAAAAAAAAGTTTAAATCACTTCCCCTTTCCAATTTTATATAGAAAATATATAAACAAAAACATATTAGGCATTGAACTATTAAAATATTAATAAAAATTTCATGTGCGCTGATTGCTGTAATAGAAAAAAAAAAATGAAAACACACGATTCGAATTAAAAAGTCATATGCACCACAAAAATGGTACCCATAAAATCTAAATTTCATCCCGCAAAAAACAATCCCTCATACAGCTCTGTAGACTGAAATATATAAAAGGTATGGCTGTTATTGGTGATGGAAAGAAAATGTTGATTTTTTTTCTAAGGTTTTTATTTTTTAGCTAGTAGATAAAAAAAAATTAAGTTTGGTATTGCCATATTCGTATTGAGCCACACCACGAATGCGGACCCATTCACTTCAATGGGTTGGAAAAATCCGGAGATGTGGAATGGTGCGGAACGGAAGCACGGAACCCTACAGAAGCACTACAGAGTGCTTCCGTGGAGTTTCGTCCTGTACTTCCATTCCTCAAAAAGATAGAACATGTCCTATCTTTTTGCGGAATGGCCGGATCACGGACCCATTAAAGCGAATGGGTCCGTGATCCGCTGCAGCTGCCCCACTGTCAGTGTTTGTGCATTGCAGCACGGCCACAGTGCGCACTCGTTTGTGTGCAGGAGGCCTAAGGGAGAGGAGCCTGAAAACTAGTAGCTGCCATATAATATGGTGGCCAAACAGGGGCTGCTGCTGGTATGGGGTTTGGCTGGTACAGTCCGTGGCATAATATGGAAATTATTGCGGTTGTGGCCTGCAATCTCCTAAAAATGCCCCTTTGTATGACAATTACATAAAGGGGCCACATGGGGCCAATATTTGACCATTATATATTTTACCTATGATGGTTGCTAGGAACTGTAGATTGCTATTCAGTTTTATTTTAAAAACGGATTGCACCCACAAAGAAACAACTGAATCACCGACAGCAATCTCAGACAAAACTGACTGAACTTGCATGCAAAACCATCAGTTTTTTCCTGAACAGACCAAGAGAGAATCCGTAACTCTTGTGTGAAAGAGGCCTAAGTGTAGAGGAGACAAGCCCGGGAATGCAAGATCACACATGTCGTGCAGCCAACCAATCTGTAGATAGATATCCCCTCTCTATAAAACCCCCATCCTGCATGGTCTCCTCCATTGTCCTGTGAGCTGAACATAGGGAGAGACTAGGCAAGTGCTCATGTGCTAGGTACAGTGTTGCTGAAAATAATTAAATATTGGAGAAGGAGAGTGCAAGGAGACTTATTCTGCGTCAGTTTTATTTATTTAATCCAACATTTACTTATTCCTACATCAGCTGTAAACTAAGATATGTAATTCCATACCATTAAGATGTACGCCTTTATTATTCCAGTGCCAGCGTACCAACCAATACCATCCAGTCTGCACCCCCTTAGCGGGACCAGGTCATAATGATGACCCTCCTCATCTTTTGCTTGCCTTACTTCTTCCAAATCATCCTTCAAAGTCTCCATGTCCGAGAAAAGTCAGCAAGATGCAGAGAGAGGAGGAGCTGGATGTTCCTGATGACAGATTCTCATCAATATTAGATGATGTGGAAAAGGAGGAAAAGCAGATGGGGCAGGAGAGTGCTGGGGTTGGAGAAGTATGCCAGAGCTCATTAATATTCTGTGTTTACTGTCAAATAACCTGCAGGAGATTTCAGGTCAGAACAGCAATAATAGGCATATTGTGCCCCCACCTAACCAGCCAAACCCCATACCAGCAACAGCCTCTGTTTAAAGATGCATTAAAGGGAACCAGCCACCATGAAAATGCAATGTAAGCTGCAGGCAGTATGTCATACAGCAGGACCAGCTGAGTATATATATATATATATATATATATATATATATTGTGACACAGTGAGGCAGGTATTTTCCTCCCAGCATGTGCCGATACGGGTTTTGGCAGCACCTGGCTGTCCTTAAATAGGCAGCTGGGCTTAGCAGAGATGTCTCTGTTTTTGAGATCTGAGGCTTTTTGCCGTGCTGAAGGACTGAGAGCCGCACGCTGGGGAAACAGGCCCCCTAAAGCCTGTTGTGGACTACTGGAGGCAGAACTGCCAGCAAGGTGACTTGTGTTATATGAACTTCCCATTGTGTGTGAATTAACACCAAGACTGATTGGAGTCGGGAAGGAATTTTTTATTCCCCTAAAGTGAGGAAAATTGGCTTCTACCTCACAGGTTTTTTTTGCCTTCCTCTGGATCAACTTGCAGGATGACAGGCCGAACTGGATGGACAAATGTCTTTTTTCGGCCTTATGTACTACTACGTTACTGCAAAGTTACATGCTGTTTTGTACAATTGCCTCAAGTGTGAATAAACACTGACGTTATGAGTTAAGAACTTGTATTTTGCCTCTGTACTGTGCCCGCTTACCCTATCTACCAAAGCGAAAGCCCACAATTGGTGGAGGATGCGGCCATGAGCAGTGAGGCTGGCGTGAACGCCAATATTTTTGGTTTCTGCATTTTTCAGGCACGATTGTATGTCGTACATTACAACCAGTGCCCCACGACAAAATGGAGGCTGTTGTGAAGGCCCTCATGGAGGCTAATCTGCAGCAGCGATAGACAAAACTGCAGCAATGCAAGGCTAATAAGCAGCAGCAGGAGACTAACCAGTTTCTGCTACAACACGTGATGGATTTGCAGATAGCGAAGCAACCCCAAGCGTCCGCGATGCCCGGAATGCAGTCCGGGCTATGATTTCTAAGATGATCCCCGCATACAACATCGAAACCTACCTGGCGATGTACAGTACAGACCAAAAGTTTGGACACACCTTCTCATTCAAAGAGTTTTCTTTATTTTCATGACTATGAAAATTGTAGATTCACACTGAAGGCATCAAAACTATGAATTAACACATGTGGAATTATATACATAACAAACAAGTGTGAAACAACTGAAAATATGTCATATTCTAGGTTCTTCAAAGTAGCCACCTTTTGCTTTGATTACTGCTTTGCACACTCCTGGCATTCTCTTGATGAGCTTCAAGAGGTAGTCCCCTGAAATGGTTTTCACTTCACAGGTGTGCCCTGTCAGGTTTAATAAGTGGGATTTCGTGCCTTATAAATGGGGTTGGGACCATCAGTTGCGTTGAGGAGAAGTCAGGTGGATACACAGCTGATAGTCCTACTGAATAGACTGTTAGAATTTGTATTATGGCAAGAAAAAAGCAGCTAAGTAAAGAAAAACTAGTGGCCATTATTACTTTAAGAAATGAAGGTCAGTCAGTCAGCCGAAAAATTGGGAAAGCTTTGAAAGTAAGGGCTATTTGACCATGAAAGAGAGTAATGGGGTGCTGCGCCAGATGACCTGGCCTCCACAGTCACCGGACCTGAACCCAATCGAGATGGTTTGGGGAGAGCTGGACCGCAGAGTGAAGGCAAAAGGGCCAACAAGTGCTAAGCATCTCTGGGAACTCCTTCAAGACTGTTGGAAGACCATTTCAGGGGACTACCTCTTGAAGCTCATCAAGAGAATGCCAGGAGTGTGCAAAGCAGTATTCAAAGCAAAAGGTGGCTACTTTGAAGAACCTTGAATATGACATATTTTCAGTTGTTTCACACTTGTTTGTTATGTATATAATTCCACATGTGATAATTCATAGTTTTGATGCCTTCATTGTCATGAAAATAAAGAAAACTCTTTGAATGAGAAGGTGTGTCCAAACTCTTGGTCTGTACTGTATAAGAAAGTGGCCATGAGGGAAATGCTACCCCGTGACCAGTGGGCTGAGGTCGTCGCTCCATTCCTGGTCTCCGATTCCCAGCGGGTGTATTTCGACTTGCCGGACGATCAAGCGGGCAACTACCAAAATGTAAAGGGTGAGATTTTGGAAAAACTGGGGGTGAATGTGTTGGTCCAGGCCCAGCGGATAAATTTGTGGGGGTTTAAGCCGGCTGAGCCTGTGAGGACCTAGTATTATAACTTACTCCACCTCTTGCAAAAGTGGCTACAGCCTGATGTGCTGAGTCATGTTGGATAGACTATTGGCTGATATGTTCTGGAAGGCTCTGCCACCCCCTCTCCAGCACTGGAACGTCCAGGTGTCTCTTGGCAACGCCCTAGAAATGGTGGACCTGGTGGAGCGCTATGAGGCCACTAAGACTGTTATAGGGGGTTCTTTTGGGAGGAGGTAGTCAAACCCCGTAAATCTCCATCCCAGACTTGGCGACTTGTACCAATCAAACCCTCTACAGACCTGGCTCCAATAGTCTGCTGGCGGTGTCAAGAGCCGGGCCATGTAAGAGCTGACTGTCCCCATCAGGTGGAACCCATGAATACTAACTATGGCTACGGTCAGTCGCTATATGCCAGGAAGCTGTGTGCAGCAGGTACCCCAAAAACTGTAAACCAAATGTGCCAGGTGGAAGTAGGAGACACTCCAGCGGAGGCTCTGATGGACTCAGGGAGTCTGGTGTCCCTAGTAAGTGCTCCCCTGGTACGGTCAGCGGCGTATACAGGCCAGAAAGTCGGGGTCATGTGTATCCATAGAGACTTAACAGACTATCCCACCGCCCTGGTGTCTCTAACCAGAGGGGCTGGCAGATGGACTCACGAAGTGGCAGTTGCCCCAAATTTACACTACGAACTTATAATAATGAAAGACTTCCCAGGCTTCCCTGCACTGTGACCTGTTATGAGAGTGACTGATATCCATGAGACGGGGTAACCCTAACAGAGTGGCCCGGCTCAGGGGGGAGACCAGAACCCTGGGAACCTGGGACCTAAGATACAGCAGTAGATGTCACAATACTCAAGCAGGAAGGGGGAATTTTATGCACTGATTTATATCGAAAAAATACAGACAGGAATAGTATCCTGTATTATCGCAGTGCACATCCTCCTTCTCTTAAAAAATCGATTCCAAAATCGCAATATATGAGAGTAAAGAAGATTGTGACAGATCTGAAAATGCAGGATGTGAGGGTGAACGAGATGACGTCCCGATTTCTGGAGAGAGATTATCCTTGTGATATTTTATCCACAGCAATAAGTGCTAGTGGGGTACGAGCTCCACCAAGAGATAACAGTAAGCGCATAGCACTTATACATAAATATCATCCACTGAATCACCAACTGGACAATGTGGTGCGGAAACACTGGCATATTTTGGAGAGTGCATACCCCACTATAGTGGAATTTAAAAACCCACCACTTATATGTAATAGACGCAATCCCAGTTTGAGAGATCATCTCGTTCACTCAGATATTGGCACTATGGAGAAGGCCCCATTACAGAGTACACTTACTAATCAGAAGGGAGGAACTTTCCCTTGTCTCCACTGTATGCAATGCAGCAATGTGCAGAAAGGTCAGTATTTTCAACATCCATAGACAGGAAAATCCTATAAAATGAAGGGTTATTATACATGCAAAACAACAAATTATATATTTAATCAAGTGCCCTTGCGGCATGTTGTATATAGGGGACCTTTACATTTCCATAATCACAATCATTCCATATCACAATTGAAATACCAAGTCATTGAGCGTGTACATTTACCACGGAGAGGGGGGGATCTGAAAAACTTGTTACTCAAAAGGGAGGCGTTCTGGATCCACACCCTTGATACTTTACATCCCAAGGGCCTGAATAGGGATTATGAGGTGATGTGTTTTTAATTAGATTTTTTATATGTTTCCTTGCAGACTACTACGACATGATCATGATGGGAGGAGACTCTTGCTATAAATATTTATTAGGGCACCTGTTCATCGTAGTATTCGCAAGAGTGTTTCAAATGTGTTGATACTAATTGCGATGTGATGTCATTTCCTGTTTAAACTGATTGGCAGGGTTAGGTGACTAAGCCTATAAATATGTGATATCTTCAGTTGTTAAACATGCAGTTGAGGAAGGCTGGACGGGCCGAAACGTGTCCTGTGTATGTCACGGCGGGGCATGGGGGAAACCCCCCGCCGTGCAATGACGGTGGCTACCAGCCAGGTAGCAGGGAACAGGGAGCATGTCACCTCCTAATGCAACCCTAGGTTCTCCCTAGACTCCTAGCGCATGAGCCACCTCAGATGGTAAGGGGGCTCATGCTCACCGACCTAGGACCCTGGGAATCCCTGCTGTGCCCTAATCCTGAAGACAGGGCAGAGACCACCCATTCATCCTTCACCACGGATGAATGGTGTCTCCTGAAGCCCAGCAACTGACCACCAACTAGACAGGGCCACAGCCGAACGACAGGTAAGTACATAAGACAACAGACAACAAAAGTTATCAGGACTTACCTGTCGCCGACGAGATGGACCGGAAACTCACAGTCTAGCTGTTTGCTTAAACCCCTCGAGGAAAGCAAGCCCCATTAGGAGCACACACACCAGCAAACAAGGCCCACACCATACAACATACACCACAAGTGGGGAAGGGTAAACAGAAGCAAGCAGGAGGGAAAGCAAGGGAAAACAATATAGTAAATAAGGGTGACTCACACAGACAGGAACATTCAGCCAGGGAGCAAAGCTCCTACACAGACTGACAACATCAAACTGACCACACGCTCCAACACACCAACATATAAGAAGGCCTGAGGTCACACCCACCACACCTAGCAAACACACCTTAACCCCGTGCACACCAAACAGAGAAAGTGCACACATACAAGCCACCTAGCAACAAGCTCAGGCTGCTACACTGCCAACAACACCATGTTGCCAGTGGTAACCTCATGTGAGGCTACCAACTAACAGCCCTCACCTGCGGTAAACAACCAAACCTGGCCCCTGGCAACTGCATGCGGCTCTAAGAGTCACGACCATGACCATAGTCGTGACAGTGTATGGATCAATCTGTGTATGAATAAAGCATTGAAGAAGAAATCGATACGCCTGCTGGGATTTATTTTGACAGCAGTAGGGGTGACCGCCACTTCGGTGGAAGAGGGGTAGACAACCCAGCTAAGTGTGATGGTGGGAGACGTGGAGGAGTTGCCGCCGGGTCCTAAATTGGCAGACTTCAATGTAGCCAGGGATAATTTTGGTACCGCCCAACATCGGGACCCAACCCTATCCTGCGCCTGGGAAAATTTGTTAATATTAGATGGTGAACCACAACAACCTGTGGCAGAGTCAGTGATTTCCCGTTTTGTGGTTCAGCAGGATATGTTGTATAGGGTAAACCAACTACGGGGTGAGCCTATTGAACAGTTGGTGGTCCCCAAGGCTTATCGCAAGCTTGTGTTAGATCTAGCCCATCAACACGTTCTCGGGGGTCACCTGGGGCTGCAGAAAACTCAGGATCAGGCATATTCAAAGAAGTGGAAGAGTTTTGTAAGTCTTGCCCGACCTGCCAGGTAACTAGCCCCCAGCCACATTTCCGTAGTCCCCTAGTACCTCTACGATTATCGAAGTACCGTTTGAACGAATAGCTATGGACCTCATAGGCCCAGTACGGAAGTCTGCCAGAGGGCGTCAACACGTCTTAGTCATTCTAGACTACGCCACTCGGTACCCAGAGGCGGTGCCACTGCGACATACCTGAGTCAAACTCATAGCTAAGGAATTAATGTAGATGTTTTCCCTTTTATGTCCAAGGTGATGAGGGAACTCTGTAAGTCGCTGCACATAAAACAGCTACGGACGTCCGTTTACCATCAGCAAACGGACGGTCTGGTAGAACGATTCAACCAAACATAAAAAAATATAGAAGAGAGAAATGGACCTCCCTGCGCTTCCTAAGTTTAGATGTATGAAAATCAACCCGGATGGGATGATACCGCAGCTAGAATGTCCTGAGAAGGAGCTGTTGTCCTCCTTGAGGTAAGGTAAGAGTAAAAATCAATGTGTCACCCGTGGGTGGCACTGGACATAAGCGCAGGAAATACAATCTAAGCGGCTACTGATGCTGAGTGAGAGGACTGGATGGGCTGGGGACGCGGCCAAAGAGGGGCGGGGGAGACAGTGTGCAGGCAATGTGTAGCATCCACCGGCTGTCTCAATCGAGCGGTATAATGTGAAACCGCTAAGGCTGGAGGCATATGAATAATACCAGTGTAATTCCTACCTGAAAAGGAGTTAGCTCTGGTGTGCGTGCTGCTTGTGGTTGAGGGAACCTTCTTTCCTATCCTACTTCTGCGGAATATTCTTGGTAGTGAACTTCCTTCTGAGTTAGCGTGGGCTCTTCTTTCACCTTCGAGCGCGAGCGCTGCCCCGGCCGGAAGCAAGCGCTCTGCGAGGTGGCTGGTTACTTCGGTTGTCCTGGAAACCGGGTCGGTGACGTCACCTGCGGCAATACTGTAGCCTCAGTAGGACAAAAAAACCTTCCTACGCGTTTCGGGGCCGTGCGGGCTCCTTCGTCAGGGATAGTTTGTTGTCAGTGTCCGTGGAGGTTAAATAGCTGACTCGGTTTCCATGGTAACCATGTCAACAAGCAACCATAAGAACAGGCGTGCAAGTTTACAAACCGCTATGCAATGTTAGTTTATAGTGATGCAATTAGGTGCATAATTCTTTTATTACATTAGCAATCCGAAGGACACCATGTGTATATGTATTTTGATAATGATTGATAATTGCCCTATGGATCCGATCGTCCTCAAGTGTGTGTATTTATTGGAAAGCAAAAAGTTCTATTTCCTGGTTTAACCCCTGTGGTGCCAGACTGTTATATCTAAAGGTCCATTTACTTTCCACTCTAGACATGAGTTTGATGTAATCCCCTCCCCTGCTCTCCTGTTTAACTCTCTCTATGCCCCCAAATATGGATCCCAGGAACTTCCCTTGATGGAATTCCACATAGTGGCTGGATAAGGGGTGGTGGTCTACTTTTTTGTGGATATTGTTGATATGCTCCCTGATCCTGGTTTTTAATTCTCTTTTTGTGCGTCCAACATAGATTTTGTGACAGGGGCACTGGATGTAATAAATAACCCCTTTGGTGTTACAGGAGATATAGTCCTTAATGGTGAATTTACCTTGTGGGGTATGAAGTTCAAATAGGGGTTTTATTAGATGTTTCACAGTTTTACAATTCTTACACAGTCGGCAGGGAAAAAAGCCTTTTTTCAGACATGATTGGTTCCCCAATGTGTGTCTTTTCTCAGATGGAGCTATTAGATTGGCTAGATTGGAGGCTTTCCTAAAAGTGAATGTGGGTTTCAAAGGAATCTTCTCCCCTATGATTTTATTATACTTGAGAATGTCCCAATGTCTATGAATAATTATTTTAAATGTTCCCACCCCTGCACTGAATGTGGTGATAATAGGGACCTTTATTTGGTTTACATCCTCACTGGCAAGAGTATCCTTGTCTGTTATTTTTTCTTTTAGTAGTACTTTCCTGTCCATAACACTGACAGTATTGGTAATTGGAATCAATGTTTTTGACTCGTATCATTTTTCCAGGAATTTTTTATTTAGATCTACTACCTCCTGTTGGTAATCAGTGTCCGTAGTGCAGTTTCTACGGGCCCTGATGTACTGACCGTAGGGGATGTTGTTCAACCAAGTGGGCAAGTGGCAGCTTCCCAAAGGAATAAAGCTATTGGTATCGGTTGGTTTATGATATGTTTTGGTGTATATAGACCTGTCCTCAATGAATATAGTTAAGTCCAAGAAGTTGATTTCTTTTTTGTCATATGAAGGAGTAAAATGCAGATTAAAATCATTTTTATTTAAATTAGATAAAAAGTTGTCGAGGGAAGACTCCTCCCCCTTCCAGAAACTGCACTACGGACACTGATTACCAACAGGTGGTAGTAGATCTAAATAAAAAATTCCTGGAAAAAGGATACGAGTCAAAAACATTGATTCCAATTACCAATACTGTCAGTGTTATGGACAGGAAAGTACTACTAAAAGAAAAAATAACAGACAAGGATACTCTTGCCAGTGAGGATGTAAACCAAATAAAGGTCCCTATTATCACCACATTCAGTGCAGGGGTGGGAACATTTAAAATAATTATTCATAGACATTGGGACATTCTCAAGTATGATAAAATCATAGGGGAGAAGATTCCTTTGAAACCCACATTCATTTTTAGGAAAGCCTCCAATCTAGCCAATCTAATAGCTCCATCTGAGAAAAGACACACATTGGGGAACCAATCATGTCTGAAAAAAGGCTTTTTTCCCTGCCGACTGTGTAAGAATTGTAAAACTGTGAAACATCTAATAAAACCCCTATTTGAACTTCACACTCCACAAGGTAAATTCACCATTAAGGACTATATCTCCTGTAACACTAAAGGGGTTATTTATGACATCCAGTGCCCCTGTCACAAAATCTATGTTGGACGCACAAAAAGAGAATTAAAAAACAGGATCAGGGAGCATATCAACAATATCCACAAAAAAGTAGACCACCACCCCTTATCCCGCCACTATGTGGAATTCCATCAAGGGAAGTTCCTGGGATCCATATTTGGGGGCATAGAGAGAGTTAAACAGGAGAGCAGGGGAGGGGATTACATCAAACTCATGTCTAGAGTGGAAAGTAAATGGACCTTTAGATATAACAGTCTGGCACCACAGGGGTTAAACCAGGAAATAGAACTTTTTGCTTTCCAATAAATACACACACTTGAGGACGATCGGATCCATAGGGCAATTATCAATCATTATCAAAATACATATACACATGGTGTCCTTCGGATTGCTAATGTAATAAAAGAATTATGCACCTAATTGCATCACTATAAACTAACATTGCATAGCGGTTTGGAAACTTGCACGCCTGCTCTTATGGTTGCTTGTTGACATGGTTACCATGGAAACCGAGTCAGCTATTTAACCTCCACGGACACTGACAACAAACTATCTCTGACGAAGGAGCCCGCACGGCCCCGAAACGCGTAGGAAGGTTTTTTTGTCCTACTGAGGCTACAGTATTGCCGCAGGTGACGTCACCGACCCGGTTTCCAGGACAACCGAAGTAACCAGCCACCTCGCAGAGCGCTTGCTTCCGGCCGGGGCAGCGCTCGCGCTAGAAGGTGAAAGAAGAGCCCACGCTAACTCAGAAGGAAGTTCACTACCAAGAATATTCCGCAGAAGTAGGATAGGAAAGAAGGTTCCCTCAACCACAAGCAGCACGCACACCAGAGCTAACTCCTTTTCAGGTAGGAATTACACTGGTATTATTCATATGCCTCCAGCCTTAGCGGTTTCACATTATACCGCTCGATTGAGACAGCCGGTGGATGCTACACATTGCCTGCACACTGTCTCCCCCGCCCCTCTTTGGCCGCGTCCCCAGCCCATCCAGTCCTCTCACTCAGCATCAGTAGCCGCTTAGATTGTATTTCCTGCGCTTATGTCCAGTGCCACCCACGGGTGACACATTGATTTTTACTCTTACCATAAAAAAATATGTTTAAAAAGGTAGTGTCTAAAGATGGGAAGGACTGGGGCCTCCTTCTGCCCTATCTCATGTTTGCAGTGCGAGAGGTACCCCAAGCCTCTACTGGGTTCTCGCCCTTCGAACTGCTATATGGCAGACACCCTCGCGGTCTCTTGGACGTGCCCAAAGAGGCGTGGGAACCACAACCCATTCCACATAATAGTGTCATTGAGTATGTTACCCAGATGTAAGATTGGAGAGAGACAGGGTTGCCTCTTGTTAGGAAGCATATGGAGGCAGCTCAGCGAGCCTAGAGTCTACAATCAGCAAGCTCGGGTACGGATCTTTAACCCGCGTGATCGGATTTTGGTTCTGGTGCCGACCGTGGACAGTAAGTTCCTGGCTAGGTGGCAGAGGCCCCACGAGGTACTCGAGAAAATTGAAGATGTAAACTACAAGGTACACCAGCCAGGGCGGAGAAAGCCAGAGCAGGTTTACCATGTGAATTTACTCAAACCGTGGAAAGATAGGGAAACCTGTACAGAAGACAGCCCGCGGCCGGGTTTTCTAGGAGAAGAGGGACCGGCCCCTCTGTCTGATGCAAGAAAGGCGGCTGCCACAATAAAAATTGCTGACAGCCTTTCCTCTAAACAGACTCAGGAGGCCAGGGAGTTCGTTAGTCGAAACACGGATGTGTTCTCGGACCTCCCTGAATGCACTTCCATAATCCAGCATGACATTGTCACTGAGCCTCAGGCAAAAGTCTGATTAAAACCATACTGGGTACCCGAGGCTCGGCGACAAGCCATATCGGAGGAGGTGCAGCTAATGTTCCAGCTAGACATCATTGAGGAGTCAAAAAGTGGTCCAGTCCAATAGTATTGATATCCAAGCCAGACGGGACGTTGCGGTTTTGTAACGACTTTCGAAAACTTAACGAGGTTTGCAAATTCGATGCGTATCCCATGACCCGAGTGGATGAGCTCATCGAGAGATTAGGACAAGCCCAGTATTTTTCTGTTTTGGACCTCACGAAAGGGTACTGGCAGGTGCCCTTAATGGAGGCTGCCAAAGAGAAAACTGCCTTCATCACGCTTGAGGGGCTGTATCAATATAAGGTCTTACCCTTTGGTCTGCATAGCACCCCGCCACTTTTCAGTGACTAATGGACATTGTGGTTCGTCCACATTGTCGGTACTCTTTGGCTTAAAAAAAACAAAACCGACTGGGAAAGTCACCTACCCAAAGTGCAGGCTGTACTGGACTCCCTTCGGAAAGCTGGCCTAACTGCTAACCCCAAAAAATGTGTGATAGGGTTAGAAGAGACTAAGTACCTGGGGTATGTCATTGGGCGCGGAGTCATCAAACCCCAAGTGAACAAAATAGAGGCGATACGGAATTGGCCCCAACCTGTTATCACTAGGCAAATAAAGTCTTTCCTGGGAATTGTGGGCTATTACATGAGGATTGTTCCCCACTTTGCTACTCTAGCCGCATCCTTGACAGGGCTCTTGAAGGGACAAAAATCAGTGATGGTTCGCTGGGATGATTGGGCGGAAGAGGCTTTTGCCGCTTTGAAGTCAGCCCTGTGTGGTTCACCAGTTTTGGTGACGCCCGACTTCAAAAGGGAGTTTGTGTTACAAACGGATGCCTCCAAAGTAGGCCTCGGTGCTGTACTGTCTCAGGAAGTCAACTGGGAGGAGCATCCCATTGTCTTCCTAAGCCGCAAGCTCACCCCAGCCGAAACCAGGTACAGTATAGTGGAGAGAGAGTTCCTGGCTCTAAAGTGGGCACTCGAGTCTCTCCGCTACTATTTGTTATGGATAGGGATGAGCGAACCCGAACTGTATAGTTCGGGTTCGTCCCGAATTCTGGGGTGTCTGTGACACGGACCCGAACCCGAACATTTTCGTAAAAGTCCGGGTTCGGTGTTCGGCGCTTTCTTGGCGCTTTTTGAAAGGCTGCAAAGCAGCCAATCAACAAGCATCATACTACTTGCCCCAAGAGGCCATCACAGCCATGCCTACTATTGGCATGGCTGTGATTGGCCAGTGCAGCATGTGACCCAGCCTCTATATAAGCTTGGATTACGTAGCGCTGCACGTCACTCTGCTGATACAAGTGTAGGGAGAGGTTGAAGTTGCGACGTTAGGGCGAGATTAGGCAGTGATTAACTCCTCCAAAAGACTTCATTCAGTGATTGATCTACAGCTGTGGATCATTGAACTGCTGCTATTCAATTGCTCACTGTTTTTAGGCTGCCCAGAGCGTTTTTCATTCACTTTTTTCTGGGTTGATCGGCGGCCATTTTGTGGCTTGTGGTGCGCCAGCACAAGCTGCCACCAAGTACATTTAACCATCAATAGTGTGGTTATTTTTTGCTATATCCTACATCAGGGTCAAGCTGTCATCAAGTGCATTTAACCATCAATAGTGTTGTTATTTTTTGGCCATATACTACATCAGGGGCAAGCTGAGCATGTCACGAAGTGCATTTAACCATCAATAGTGTGGTTATTTTTTGGCTATATCCTACATCAGGGTCAAGCTGTAATCAAGTGCATTTAACCATCAATAGTGTGGTTATTGTTTGGCCATATACTACATCAGGGGCAAGCTGTCACAAAGTTATTCTCAATAACTTCACACACACGCTACTGTGCAGATCCAAGTCTAATTCTGTGATTAAACGTATACCTGTCACCCAGCGCCTAAAAAATAGGCCTCACATTTATATTCATCCAAATCTGTCATTACTGCTTTAGCTGGTCAAGTTATTTAGTGTCCGTCAAAGCACAGTTTTTGTTCTGGGTTGAAATACAATTCCCAATTTTGCAATTCTCTAAATTAGTGGTTTCTGCTGTATCAGGCCTACTTTAAATCTATCCCTAAAAGGGTATATTAGATTCAAGGTGCTGATAGGGTAATTCCCAATAACTTCACACACACGCTACTGTGCAGATCCAAGTCTAATTCTGTGATTAAACGTATACCTGTCACCCAGCGCCTAAAAAATAGGCCTCACATTTATATTCATCCAAATCTGTCATTACTACTTTAGCTGGTCAAGTTATTTAGTGTCCGTCAAAGCACAGTTTTTGTTCTGGGTTGAAATACAATTCCCAATTTTGCAATTCTCTAAGGGTACTTTCACACTTGCGGCAGGACGGATCCGACATGCTGTTCACCATGTCGGATCCGTCCTGCAGCTGTTTCGCCGTGCCCCCGGGCCGCCGCTCCGTCCCCATTGACTATAATGGGGACGGGGGCGGAGCTCCGGCGCAGCATGGCGGTGCACGGCTTATGGCCGCCGGACTAAAATTACTGCATGTCAGGTTTTTTAGTCCGGCGGCTTTCTCCGTGCACCGCCGTGCTGAGCCGGAGTTCCGCCCCCGCCCCATTATAGTCAATGGAGACGGAGCGGCGGCCCGGGGGCACGGCGAAACAGCCGCAGGACGGATCCGACATGGTGAACAGCATGTCGGATCCGTCCTGCCGCAAGTGTGAAACTAGACTAAATTAGTGGTTTCTGCTGTATCAGGCCTACTTTAAATCTATCCCTAAAAGGGTATATTAGATTCAAGGTGCTGATAGGGTAATTCCCAATAACTTCACACACACGCTACTGTGCAGATCCAAGTCTAATTCTGTGATTAAACGTATACCTGTCACCCAGCGCCTAATAAATAGGCCTCACATTTATATTCATCCAAATCTGTCATTACTGCTTTAGCTGGTCAAGTTATTTAGTGTCCGTCAAAGCACAGTTATTGTTCTGGGTTGAAATACAATTCCCAATTTTGCAATTCTCTAAATTAGTGGTTTCTGCTGTATCAGGCCTAGTTAAAATCTATCCCTAAAAGGGTATATTAGATTTAAGGTGCTGATAGGGTAATTCCCAATAACTACACACACACGCTACTGTGCAGATCCAAGTCTAATTCTGTCCGTAAAAGTATACCTGTCACCCAGCGCCTAAATAATAGGCCTCAAATTTATATTCAGATAAATCTGTCATTACTGGTGTGCCTGTATTAGTGTAATACGTTACCTAAATAGATAGCCAGATAGTGTTAGGTGTCTGTAAAAAAAGGCCTGAATTTGAATTCAATACATTGGCCCGAATAATATTTTTCTTATTGTGGTGAACGGTAACAATGAGGAAAACATCTAGTAAAGGACGCGGACGCGGACATGGTCGTGGTGGTGTTAGTGGACCCTCTGGTGCTGGGAGAGGACGTGGCCGTTCTGCCACAGCCACACGTCCTAGTGTACCAACTACCTCAGGTCCCAGTAGCCGCCAGAATTTACAGCCATATTTGGTGGGGCCCAATGCCGTTCTAAGGATAGTAAGGCCTGAGCAATTACAGGCATTAGTCAATTGGGTGGCCGACAGAGGATCCAGCACGTTCACATTATCTCCCACCTAGTCTTCTGCAGAAAGCGCACAGATGGCGCATAAAAACCAAGCCCATTAGTCTGTCACATCACCCCCATGCATATCAGGGAAACTATCTGAGCCTCAAGTTATGCAGCAGTCTCTTATGCTGTTTGAAGACTCTGCTGGCAGGGTTTCCCAAGGGCATCCACCTAGCCCTTCCCCAGGGGTGGAAGAGATAGAATGCACTAACGCACAACCACTTATGTTTCCTGATGATGAGGACATGGGAATACCACCTCAGCACGTCTCTGATGATGACGAAACACAGGTGCCAACTGCTGTGTCTTTCTCCAGTGTGCAGACTGAACAGGAGGTCAGGGATCAAGACTGGGTGGAAGACGATTCAGGGGACGATGAGGTCCTAGACCCCCACATGGAATGAAGGTCGTGCCACTGACTTTCACAGTTCGGAGGAAGAGGCAGTGGTAAGACCGGGCCAACAGCGTAGCAAAAGAGGGAGCAGTGGGCAAAAGCAGAACACCCGCCGCCAAGAGACTCCGCCTGCTACTGACCGCCGCCATCTGGGACCGAGCACCCCAAAGGCAGCTTCAAGGAGTTCCCTGGCATGGCACTTCTTCAAACAATGTGCTGACGACAAGACCCGAGTGGTTTGCACGCTGTGCCATCAGAGCCTGAAGCGAGGCATTAACGTTCTGAACCTTAGCACAACCTGCATGACCAGGCACCTGCATGCAAAACATGAACTGCAGTGGAGTAAACACCTTAAAAACAAGGAAGTCACTCAGGCTCCCCCTGCTACCTCTTCTGCTGCTGCCGCCTCGGCCTCTTCCTCCGCCTCTGGAGGAACGTTGGCACCTGCCGCCCAGCAAACATGGGATGTACCACCAACACCACCACCTGCGTCACCAAGCATCTCAACCATGTCACACGGCAGCGTTCAGCTCTCCATCTCACAAACATTTGAGAAAAGCGTAAATTCCCACCTAGCCACCCTCGATCCCTGGCCCTGAATGCCAGCATTTCTAAACTACTGGCCTATGAAATGCTGTCATTTAGGCTGGTGGACACAGACAGCTTCAAACAGCTCATGTCGCTTGCTGTCCCACAGTATGTTGTTCCCAGCCGGCACTACTTCTCCAAGAGAGCCGTGCCTTCCCTGCACAACCAAGTATCCGATAAAATCAAGTGTGCACTGCGCAACGCCATCTGTGGCAAGGTCCACCTAACCACAGATACGTGGACCAGTAAGCACGGCCAGGGACGCTATATTTCCCTAACTGCACACTGGGTAAATGTAGTGGCGGCTGGGCACCAGGCGGAGAGCTGTTTGGCGCACGTCCTTCCGCCGCCAAGGATCGCAGGGCAACATTCTTTGCCTTCTGTCTCCTCCTCCTCCTACTCAGCTTCCTCCTCCTCTTCTTCCACCTGCTCATCCAGTCAGCCACACACCTTCACAACCAACTTCAGCACAGCCCGGGGTAAACGTCAGCAGGCCGTTCTGAAACTCATATGTTTGGGGGACAGGCCCCACACTGCACAGGAGTTGTGGGGGGGTATAGAACAACAGACCGACGAGTGGTTGCTGCCGGTGAGCCTCAAGCCCGGCCTGGTGGTGTGCGATAATGGGCGAAATCTCGTTGCAGCTCTGGGACTAGCCTGGCGCATGTGCTGAATTTGGTGGTGCAGAAGTTCATTCACAACTACCCCGACATGTCAGAGCTGCTGCATAAAGTGCGGGCCGTCTGTTCGCGCTTCCGGCGTTCACATCCTGCCGCTGCTCGCCTGTCTGCGCTACAGCGTAACTTCGGCCTTCCTGCTCACCGCCTCATATGCGACGTGCCCACCAGGTGGAACTCCACCTTGCACATGCTGGACAGACTGTGCGAGCAGCAGCAGGCCATAGTGGAGTTTCAGCTGCAGCACGCACAGGTCAGTCGCACTGCGGAACAGCACCACTTCACCACCAATGACTGGGCCTCCATGCGAGACCTGTGTGCCCTGTTGCACTGTTTCGAGTACTCCACCAACATGGCCAGTGGCGATGACGCCGTTATCAGCATTACAATACCACTTCTATGTCTCCTTGAGAAAACACTTAGGGCGATGATGGAAGAGGAGGTGGCCCAGGAGGAGGAGGAGGAAGAGGGGTCATTTTTAGCACTTTCAGGCCAGTCTCTTCGAAGTGACTCAGAGGGAGGTTTTTTGCAACAGCAGAGGCCAGGTACAAATGTGGCCAGACAGGGCCCACTACTGGAGGACGAGGAGGACGAGGATGAGGAGGAGGTGGAGGAGGATGAGGATGAAGCATGTTCACAGCGGGGTGGCACCCAACGCAGCTCGGGCCCATCACTGGTGCGTGGCTGGGGGGAAACGCAGGACGATGACGATACGCCTCCCACAGAGGACAGCTTGTCCTTACCTCTGGGCAGCCTGGCACACATGAGCGACTACATGCTGCAGTGCCTGCGCAACGACAGCAGAGTTGCCCACATTTTAACGTGTGGCGACTACTGGGTTGCCACCCTGCTGGATCCACGGTACAAAGACAATGTGCCCACCTTACTTCATGCACTGGAGCGTGATAGTAAGATGTGCGAGTACAAGCGCACGTTGGTAGACGCGCTACTGAGAGCATTCCCAAATGTCACAGGGGAACAAGTGGAAGCCCAAGGCGAAGGCAGAGGAGGAGCAAGAGGTCGCCAATGCAGCTGTGTCACGGCCAGCTCCTCTGAGGGCAGGGTTAGCATGGCAGAGATGTGGAAAAGTTTTGTCACCACGCCACAGCTAACTGCACCACCACCTGATACGGAACGTGTTAGCAGGAGGCAACATTTCACTAACATGGTGGAACAGTACGTGTGCACACCCCTCCACGTACTGACTGATGGTTCGGCCCCATTCAACTTCTGGGTCTCCAAATTGTCCACGTGGCCAGAGCTAGCCTTTTATGCCTTGGAGGTGCTGGCCTGCCCGGCGGCCAGCGTTTTGTCTGAACGTGTATTCAGCACGGCAGGGGGCGTCATTACAGATAAATGCAGCCGCCTGTCTACAGCCAATGTGGACAAGCTGACGTTCATAAAAATGAACCAGGCATGGATCCCACAGGACCTGTCCATCCCTTGTGCAGATTAGACATTAACTACCTCCCCTTAACCATATATTATTGTACTCCAGGGCACTTCCTCATTCAATCCTATTTTTATTTTCATTTTACCATTATATTGCGGGGCAACCCAAAGTTGAATGAACCTCTCCTCTGTCTGGGTGCCGGGGCCTAAAAATATCTGACAGTGGCCTGTTCCAGTGGTGGGTGACATGAAGCCTGATTCTCTGCTATGACATGAAGACTGATTCTCTGCTGACATGAAGCCAGATTCTCTGCTATGGGACCTCTCTCCTCTGCCTGGGTGCCTGGGCCTAAATATCTGACAATGGACTGTTCCAGTGGTGGGTGACGTGAAGCCTGATTCTCTGCTATGACATGAAGACTGATTCTCAGCTGACATGAAGCCTGAATCTCTGTTATGGGACCTCTCTCCTCTGTCTGGGTGCCGGGGCCTAAAAATATCTGACAGTGGTCTGTTCCAGTGGTGGGTGACATGAAGCCTGATTCTCTGCTATGACATGAATACTGATTCTCAGCTGACATGAAGCCTGAATCTCTGTTATGGGACCTCTCTCCTCTGTGTGGGTGCCGGGGCCTAAAAATATCTGACAGTGGCCTGTTCCAGTGGTGGGTGACATGAAGCCTGATTCTCTGCTATGACATGAAGACTGATTCTCAGCTGACATGAAGCCTGAATCTCTGTTATGGGAACTCTCTCCTCTGTCTGGGTGCCGTGGTCTAAAAATATCTGACAGTGGCCAGTTCCAGTGGTGGGTGACATGAAGCCTGATTCTCTGCTATGACATGAAGACTGATTCTCTGCTGACATGAAGCCTGAATCTCTGTTATGGGACCTCTCTCCTCTGTCTGGGTGGCGGGGCCTAAAAATATTTGACAGTGGCCTGTTCCAGTGGTGGGTGACATGAAGCCTGATTCTCTGCTATGACATGAAGCCTGAATTTTTGTTATGGGATCTCTCTCCTCTGTCTGGGTGCCGGGGCCTAAATATATGACAATGGACTGTTCCAGTTTTGGGTGACGTGAAGCCTGATTCTCTGCTATGACATGAAGACTGATTCTCTGCTGACATGAAGCCTTATTCACTGCTATGGGACCTCTCTCCAATTGATATTGGTTAATTTTTATTTATTTTATTTATATTTTTATTAATTTCCCTATCCACATTTGTTTGCAGGGGATTTAACTACATTTTGCTACCTTTTGCAGCCCTCTAGCCCTTTCCTGGGCTGTTTTACAGCCTTTTTAGTGCCGAAAAGTTCGGGTCCCCATTGACTTCAATGGGGTTCGGGGCGAAGGTCGGGTCGGGTTCGGATCCCGAACCCGAACACTTCCGGGAAGTTCGGCCGAACTTCTCGAACCCGTACATCCAGGTGTTCGCTCAACTCTAGTTAGGGAGTAAGTTCTGCCTGGTGACCGAACACTCCCCTCTCAAGTGAATAAGCCAGGCCAAAGACAGGAATGCCCGGGACACCAGATGGATTTTGTCTCTGCAGAACTATAAGTTCTCGGTATAAAACAGAGCAGGCCGGTTGCAGGGAAACGCGGATGCCCAGTCCTGGGTACATTGTCTGGCATGTGTCCACCCCTCAGGGTTGAACAAAGGGGGGGGGGGTATGTGACATAGTGAGGGGTTGTGTCTGGCAACGTAAGTATTTTCCTCCCAGCCAGGTGAGGTCAAATACCAGACCAGAGTTTAAGTGCCGGTCTGGGTTTTGGCAGCACCTGGCTGTCCTTAAATAGGCAGCTGGGCTCAGCAGAGATGTTTCTGTTTTTGGGATCTGAGGCTTTTTGCCATGCTGGAGGGCTGAGAGCCACACGCTGGGGAAACAGGCCCCTAAAGCATGTTGTGGACTACTGGAGGCAGAACTGCCAGCAAGGTGACTTGTGTTATATGAACTTCCCATTGTGTGTGAATTAACACCAAGACTGCAAAGTTAAGTGCTGTTTTGTGCAATTGCCTCAAGTGTGAATAAACACTGACGTTTTGAGTTAAGAATTTGTATTTTGCCTCTGTACTGCGCCCGCTTACCCTATCTACCAGAGCGAAACCCCACAATATATATACATATTTGTGGTCAGGGCGACGGCCCCTGGACATAGGAACTAGAGCTAACCTCTGGCTGGTTAATGCCGGGAGCCCGTAACGAGGATAGGCCTAAAAGGGAGCCTACCCTTAAGGAAGAGCTAAGAAAAGGGGAGGGAGGGGTACCTGGCTGCATGTCCCGTCCCTTGAACTTCGTGGGGCATACATAGCCAAGGGGCGTGGCCTCTGCCCCTCCCACAAATACAGGCTGCACGGCAGCCTTACCTACTTGTGGTCAGGGAGACGGCCCCTGGACGTAGGAACTAGAGCTAACCTCTGGCTGGTTAATGCCGGGAGCCCGTAACGAGGATAGGCCTAAAAGGGGCAAAAAAGGAGACACAACCATACTGTCAAACACCTTATTGCAGCGTTACAGGGCAAGTGAACAGAAAGCAGTACGGATCTCTGATTGAGGATTTGGAACATATCTGGAAAAAATACGACGACCTCCAACGCCCCATGCACCTGGTAACATGAGGAGGTATCTGGTGCCTAGACTCCGCAGGCCGCCCCAATATGAAAGGAGTGGCCTGAGATGGCCTTCGGGTTCTGACCTAACCCCGCCACTAAAGAGCGCACGTGTGACATGAACTGGGGTGTGGACAACGGCCCTCCCTTGAAGGGAAGTAGAGGACTAACAGCTGCCGTCGCCTGCAGCCCCACAGACAATTGTCGCAGCACCTTGACCGACACCAGTCGTTGTGCGAGGGGTAAAACGTCACCAGGGTTGGAGGCCCTGTTCGAGCGGTCTTGGTAGACGGAATGCTCAGTACGAAAAGGTCGTGATGCCAGGTCAAATGCTGCTTCTGGAGATGATGGCCGTTCCGGACGGAAGTGGTGAATTCCCCCGCCGAAGGACCCGTAAAACCCTAGGTAAAGGGTGGCTTTAATGATGGTGCTAACCAAGGGCCAAAAAGGATCACCATCCAGAGCCAGGGATAACTGCCTAAACAAGGAGCCGGACATGGGTTGACGGACCACCGGCCCACTTGCACCGGCTTTCTCAATGCCCCGGATCGTGGCCTTGATGGTCTGCTATGTAAAGAAAGAGATCCGGGGCGGATTGTCCAACGTGAACTGATGTTGACCCCCGCCAAGTACAGGCGGATGCTATTGTGAGCGAGTCCGAGGTCGGCATGGCAATGCGCGATGAAAGCCACTATGAACGACACGTCATCCACGCCGCCCTGTGGATGATACTTGGCACACTCCCCATAAAGATTCCAGCCCGTGCGACAGTTCCTGACTGTACTTTCAGACCGGCTCTGGTGAAACAGGTCCCTTGCAGTCCTGATCAATGACGTTAATCCCACACCAGGTTGCTGCATGCTGAAATGCCTGCCCCCGTTGCGTCTGCGTGTGGCATGTTCAGGGGAACCTGCCAACGGCCATGGCACCGCAGCCACGGGCGCCACCGACTGCGAAACGGTGGAGGTCCTGGACTCCAGCTCCATTACCCCGTGGAGTATGTCCGCTACTGAAGCAGCCAGACTCCCCATAGTTGGTACCGCTGGTTGCTCGCTGGATGGAACCGGGCTGGATACCAGCAGCCTATATAGTTCGGCTTTCCTGGCCGAAGCCGGGTGGCTGATGCCCCTTCTATGTAATTCTGCAACCAGCTTCGGAATTGTCCAGTTCCTCCGGGATCCATGGACAGCCAGACCGAAAACCAGGGACCCGGAGATGGACAAGGCGTCATCAATATCTGAGGCCTGGGACATGTTGACTGCGCCGAATGACTCAACGCCCTGGTCACCACCTGAGACCAAACCTTCGTTACTCGTGAGGAGACCAAGCGTACCTTGGACATCCCGATGCCCCCCACCTGGCCCCTGCCAGTTAAGACCGAACCATCGACTATGGCCGGAGCCCAGAGGACCAGAACTGATACTCACCTGGTTATGGAATTGGATGAGACTGGAACAGATACCATACCGGAGGCCCGTAGCTACTGACGGAGATGGAGGCCTTGTTTTAGGAAGGCCGAAGGCACTGAGTCCCCCCAACTTGCTGCCGTATAAACAAAGAATAATGTATGAACATCTTAATGCACTGGAAATTATAACCGACCTGGTATCAGGCCGGGCAGCCTGCCCCTAAGGGCAAACGAAACACACACACCTGATTGTTTCAGGCAAACAATGATGAGGACTGACGAACAGACAAACCAGGACGACATGCCCCCGTGGGTGCTGCTATGACATGCATGCTGCAATGATCGGACGTGTGACAAGATTGACGAGTAAGACCCCCTGGACGTACTTAAACAGGACACCATGCCACCGGGGCGGCAGACGTGACATTGCCTGAACGCTTCATACAGACGTGCAGCAAGAGAGACGAGAATGACAACCTGGACGTTTCCAGGCAGGACCACGTGCCACCGGGGTGGCTGACGTAACACTGCCCGAATGTTTCAAGCAGACGTGCAACAAGAGAGACGAGTATGACAACCTGGACGTTCCAGGCAGGACCACGTGCCACCGAAGTGGCTGACGTAACACTGCCCGAACATTTCAAGCAGACGTGCAACAAGAGAGACGAGTATGACAACCTGGACGTTCCAGGCCGGACCATGTGCCACCGGAGTGGCTGACATAACATTGCCTGAACGTTTCAAGCAGACGTGCAACAAGAGAGACGAGTATGACAACCTGGACGTTCCAGGCAGGACCACGTGCCACCGGCGTGGCGGACATAATATCGCCTGAACGCTTCAAGCAGACGTGCCACAAGAGAGATGAGTATGACAACCTGGATGTTCCAGGCAGGACCACGTGCCACCAGAGTGGCTGACATAACATTGCCTGAACGTTTCAAGCAGACGTGCAACAAGAGAGACGAGTATGACAACCTGGACGTCCCAGGCAGGACCACGTGCCACCGGCGTGGCGGACGTAATATCGCCTGAACGCTTCAAGCAGACGTGCCACAAGAGAGACGAGTATGAAAACCTGGACGTTACAGGCGGGACAAAATGCCACTGGAGCGGCGAACGTAACATGACTTGAAAGCACCAAGCCGACGTATAACAACATTGTTGAGTATGCCACCGAAAAAACCCCGGCTGGACAACCTCCCCTATGGGTGGAAGACGTGAGAACGTGCCTGAGTGCTACCGGCCCCATACGTAGTGACCTGGACATACAAAACCCTGTGGGTACCAGGCCTGCCACCCTGCCACTGACAGCAGACGTGATGGTGAATGACCGCTGACAGCCGTGACATGAGTACTCCCGACTATGGCCCTCAAAAGATGGAATCCCCCACATAATGCCACCGTGCCGGACGCCTACCTCCACCGGTGTCCCAACACCACTGTCCTCTGCCAGACCCCGTGTGCAGCAAGGCCAAACACCACCGTGACAGTGACACATAACATACCCGCATGTAAATCAGGACGTACCACCTACTGTAAGTAAAGCCATCCTTGGAACGGTGTGAAGTATCAGAAACCCGACCAGAACGCTGCCACCGAACTATGACAAGGCATAACAACAATGTAAAAGCATGGCGAGACAAAATAACTTAAAATTTTTTTTTTTTTTGCAGGCAACTGCCGATCCAGCATGGTGACCCCATCAACTCAACAATTTGTGCGATCATGACCTGACAACCATGGCTTCAGCTACCCCGTCTCAGAATGTGTCACCTGAGACATAAGGTCATGTGGCCTTAAACACTTATATGGCGGAACATATCAAATACTTGTGGCAGCAAAAAGACCGTGCGATGCACCAGGATACAGCCACCCTGGCCAGGAACCTTATGTGTACCGAAAAAAGGAGCCTGCACCTATGCCCTGCCGTGTGAATGCAGGGTTATGCCCTGCCATGCGGAGGCACCTGCAGCGCAGCTGTGCGTAAAAAGAATGGAGGCACGGCCTTGTGAATGCGCATTGATGCACCGTGTACGTGATGGTAACTTAATATGTGCATATGAATAGCATGACAGCGGACCCTCCGGCTGCAGGAGGGATCCCTCTGGTACGGCGCGAGCATAGCAGGGAGCGGAGCCGCCGAGAGTGCCTAGCAACCGGCACATGCGGCCGCCCCCTGAACAAGTGCCCGCATGTGACCGGCCAGCGCCGCCCGGCATGCCCCGTGGATGCGAGCAGGGCCCAAGGAACTCCCCCCCCCCCAACGGACATCCGTTCCCCCCCGCACCGGGGTAAGTACATCACAGGGGGCACCCGGATATGCCTTACTGCGGTATGGATGCTTCCCACATGGCACCATGAGAACCCTTAACACATCTAGAGCAATCATACTAATTGTCCGTACAGGCAGTTGTGTACCGTTGTTAGGACAGGGCGTTAGGGGGCGGAGCTGCCGCGTGAGCCTAGCAACCGGCCACCCGGCGGCCGCCCGCCGAACAGTGCGCGTGATTGCCGCAGGCTCCCCCATTGCCGGAGCGACGTGGAGAGGGGGCAGAGCCGCCGTGTGTGCCTAGCAACCGGCAACACGGCGGCCGAACGCGCATACTGCGCACGTGAACGACGTGGGCGGCCCTGAGCCGTCCGGGCTGCCCTGGAATCCTGACATGCCGCGGACCCGTCCTCCGCTCCCCCTTCCTCCGACATGGTGAGACCTATGATGGGCAGGGAGAGACGCCGCCACCGCTGCTGGCGCCAAAACTGGCACCAGAATCTTCATCTTACCTGAGGCCGCACCGGTATCCACGCCAGGACAGACCTCCAGAACCTACTTACCTCAGCCGGAAAACGAAGGTGCGGGACGTGCAGAGAACCAGGCATGTGTACGTGACCCGGAAGTACCTGGCTGCACGTCCCGTCCCTTGAACTTCGTGGGGTTTACATAGCCAAGGGGCGTGGCCTCTGCACCTCCCACAAATACAGGCTGCACGGCAGCCTTACCTACATATATATATATATATATATATATATATACACTGCTTAAAAAAATAAAGGGAACACTTAAACAACACAATGTAACTCCAAGTCAATCACACTTCTGTGAAATCAAACTGTCCACTTAGGAAGCAACACTGAGTGACAATCCATTTCACATGCTGTTGTGCAAATGGGATAGACAACAGGTGGAAATTATAGGCAATTAGCAAGACACCCCCAATAAAGGAGTGGTTCTGCAGGTGGTGACTACAGTCCACTTCTCAGTTCCTATGCTTCCTGGCTGATGTTTTGGTCACTTTTGAATGCTGGCGGTGCTTTCACTCTAGTGGTAGCATGAGACGGAGTCTACAACCCACACAAGTGGCTCAGGTAGTGCAGCTTATCCAGGATGGCACATCAATGCGAGCTGTGGCAAGAAGGTTTGCTGTGTCTGTCAGCATAGTGTCCAGAGCATGGAGGCGCTACCAGGAGACAGGCCAGTACATCAGGAGACGTGGAGGAGGCCGTAGGAGGGCAACAACCCAGCAGCAGGACCGCTACCTCCGCCTTTGTGCAAGGAGAAACAGGAGGAGCACTGCCAGAGCCCTGCAAAATGACCTCCAGCAGGCCACAAATGTGCATGTGTCTGCTCAAACGGTCAGAAACAGACTCCATGAGGGTGATATGAGGGCCCGACGTCCACAGGTGGGGGTTGAGCTTACAGCCCAACACCGTGCAGGACGTTTGGCATTTGCAGAGAACACCAAGATTGGCAAATTCGCCACTGGCGCCCTGTGCTCTTCACAGATGAAAGCAGGTTCACACTGAGCACATGTGACAGACGTGACAGAGTCTTGAGACGCCGTGGAGAACGTTCTGCTGCCTGCAACATCCTCCAGCATGACCGGTTTGCCATTGGGTCAGTAATGGTGTGGGGTGGCATTTCTTTGGAGGGCCGTACAGCCCTCCATGTGCTCACCAGAGGTAGCCTGACTGCCATTAGGTACCGAGATGAGATCCTCAGACCCCTTGTGAGACCATATGGTGCGGTTGGCCCTGGGTTCCTCCTAATGCAAGACAATGCTAGACCTCATGTGGCTGGAGTGTGTCAGCAGTTCCTGCAAGACGAAGGCATTGATACTATGTACTGGCCTGCCCGTTCCCCAGACCTGAATCCAATTGAGCACATCTAGGACATCATGTCTCGCTCTATCCACCAACGTCACGTTGCACCACAGACTGTCCAGGAGTTGGCAGATGCTTTAGTCCAGGTCTGGGAGGAGATCCCTCAGGAGACCGTCCGCCACCGCATCAGGAGCATGCACAGGCGTTGTAGGGAGGTCATACAGGCACGTGGAGGCCACACACACTACTGAGCCTCATTTTGACTTGTTTTAAGGACATTACATCAAAGTTGGATCAGCCTGTAGTGTGTTTTTCCACTTTAATTTTGAGTGTGACTCCAAATCCAGACCTCCATGGGTTGAAAAATTAGATTTCCATTTTTTTATTTTTGTGTGATTTTGTTGTCAGCACATTCAACTATGTAAAGAACAAAGTATTTCAGAAGAATATTTAATTAATTCAGATCTAGGATGTGTTATTTTTGTGTTCCCTTTATTTTTTTGAGCAGTGTATACATATGTATAAGTTTAT
Source organism: Bufo bufo (assembly GCF_905171765.1). Lineage (NCBI taxonomy): Eukaryota > Metazoa > Chordata > Amphibia > Anura > Bufonidae > Bufo > Bufo bufo. The sequence goes on along the minus strand of NC_053389.1, from coordinate 598,557,730 downwards.
GGGAAAAGATCCGGCACAACTTATGTAAGGTATTGATTTCAATTTCTGCTCATTTTGGGCTTTGAAGTTAAGGATTTCCATTTTTTTATTTTTGTGTGATTTTGTTGTCAGCACATTCAACTATGTAAAGAACAAAGTATTTCAGAAGAATATTTAATTAATTCAGATCTAGGATGTGTTATTTTTGTGTTCCCTTTATTTTTTTGAGCAGTGTATACATATGTATAAGTTTATGGGAAAAGATCCGGCACAACTTATGTAAGGTATTGATTTCACTTTCTACTCATTTTGGGCTTTGAAGTTAAGGAGGCAGTCCTATCAGTTAAAACAGCCTTTTCTCTATGACAGTGTATACACAGATAGCTGTCAATCACTGATAGGACCACCTCCTTGACTTCAGAGCCCAGAATGAGCAGGAATCTATCTATATACACTGATCAAAAATATAAACGCAACACTTTCGGTTTTGCTCCCTTTTTGTATGAGCTGAACTCAAAGATCTGAAACATTTTCTACATACACAAAAGACCCATTACTCTCAAATATTGTTCACAAATCTGTCTAAATCTATGTTAGTGAGCACTTCTCCTTTGCCGAGATAATCCATCCGACCTCACAGGTGTGGCATATCAAGGTTATCGGTTATCAAGAGATTGGCTATTGTGAACAATGTCTTGCTACAAACAAGTTTCAGATTACATCAGAAGACATACTCTAGAGGTTCAGAAAGCTGGAAAATGTTACAGAAAGAGTGAGTGTCCTGTTAAAATCCTGAAATAGGTGATAAAGAACTCAAGGGTTACAGCAGTAAACTTGCAAAAGACTGCAAACTGCAAAAACGTCTGTTCATGTGTCTACTATTAGAATACACTGAAATTGTGTTCCTAGAAAAAATTAATATCAATTGTGAAGGATGGTGGAGGGAACATCATGGATTGGAGCTGCTTTGCTGTCTCAGGGCATGGACACATTTTGATTAGCGATAGAACAATGATTTCCAAGGGGTATGAAACTATCTTACACTATTTAGAAATTAAGGGCAGCAGTCCAAAAACTAAAGCTGAAGAGATGTTGAGTGATGCAACAAGATGGTCCAAAGCACTCCAGTAAATAAACAAAAAAATGGTTGAAAAATATTTATGTCTTGGAATAGTCAAGTCAGAGCTGTTATATGAAATGCAGTATATGCAAGACAGCCCAGAAATACTGATGAACTAAAACACATTTGCAGAGAGGAACAGTCCAAATTCCTCCTTCATTGCTCAGTGCATTCGGTTCAAAAATATTTCCAATACCATACAGTGCAAGGTCATCCAAACCCTCTTTCCTACATACATCTCTGATCTACTTTCCTGTTACCTTCCTATAGTTAATCTCCAGTTCTTCCAAGGCCTCTGCCTTTGCTCTACTCCTGTCTGCTCCTCACACAATCATCACCAATATTTCTATGGTGTATCCACCTAAATATTGTAGACACTAACTGAGAACATCGGATTCACCTACAGTACAATATCCTTGCCTCACCAATTGTGTCTGCTCCCTTTTACACCGTCGTCAGCTCATTCCACATAGATGTCTACAGACCCTGTTCTATTAAATGCTTATACAAGTAAAGCCCCGGGTGTCAGCAGTAAGTTTGTGTTGACGTCACTGATTAATTTGCCCTTCCTCTGATCCATCAGAACATTAACCCCCCAAAAAATGTATCCTGTCTGTTGAGCATCCGCCTTCACTCGGTCAGCATTTGGTCAGTAGTCCATCAGTAATGCTAATGCCAAAAAAAAAATAATCTCACTTCACCACACAACAGCAAATACTTTTTTGTGCCACTAATACACGACAAAAAGGGCTTTAGAACATATAACTGCACCGCTGAACGGCAAATATATTTTTCTTTTGCCACTAATATACAACAAAAAGGGCTTTAGAACATATAACTGCACCATTGAACGGCAAATATATTTTTCTTTTGCCATTTATACACGCCACAAATGGCTTTACAACAGATAACTGCACTGCTGAGAGGCAAATATAATTTTTCTTTTTCCACTAATACACGCCACAAAAGGCTTTAGAACAGATAACTGCACTGCTGAGCGGCAAATATATTTTTTCTTTTTCTACTAATAGACTCCACAAAAATGCTTTACAACATATAACTGCACCGCTGATTGGCAAATATATTTAACTTTTGCCACTAATACACAACAAAAAGAGCTGCAATTTTCGCACTTCACCACACAACGGCTAATAAGCCCTTTTTCCCCCACTAATACCAGTCAAAATATGCTTTAGAACATATAACTGCACCGCACAAGGGCAAATAAGATGTATAAATATTTCCTTGTAATAACCCCTGTTAATGCCTGTATCAATCAGCATTTGCACCCCAATAACAAGAACGGTTTGCTGGAATTAGAGAGCTGTATAATGGCAATTTGGATCTCCAGTCAGCGCAGCAAGGTGTAATAGGATTGTTCCTATTACCCAGTCTGTAACCTCCCTGACTGAACCCTTTTCAACATAAATGCTATCGAATGATTCCTCCCTATCCTTTCCCTACACCTTGTATAATGTTTACCTGCACTGGTAAATCAGTTTTTTTTAGCACAATGAAGTTTTTTCTATCACTGTCCCTAGCGCCTGCAGATGTCTCTCCCTGTACTAAGTACACTGGTAAACGGCAGAATCTAAGATGGCTGTCGCTATTTATAGGGCTGTGACATAACAGCGCTGGCTGCTGATTGGCCGCATGCATAGCATTATGAGTGATGTCGCCTTCCCAGAGTTCCTTTCTCCATGTGCAGCAGCCATTTTAGGAAAAAATGTGATTCGTTACCACGACTTGCAAGGAAATTCGGCTTCGGTGCAAATCTATATTTTTCTGAAATTCGGATCGAATTCCACTTCGTCAGCTTCAATTCGCTCATCTCTAATTTTATGGTTTGCACTAGGCACTTTAAAATATCCATTTATTGTAGTGGTTGGGAATTGAATTATACAGGGGGTGTAGTACTGGTCTGTGCCTAGTTCATTTATGGGATTGTTCTGAAGGGTTACACACCTATTGTGTCTCTATTCCTTTCTATATGCATGCCGCTGCTATTGACGTTTTAACATTATTAATGATGAATTAAGAAAATACATTTCTAGATTAATTGTGTACTATATATTTATGCTTTCTTTTTTTGGTGTGGTGGATTTGTTCTAATATGCCCAGTAGTGACTTTTTTGGAGCCTTCTGTATATTGGGGTAATCCTATCCTGCACTAGTTAAGAGAGACTTATTTATTTACTTCAACCAGCCTGGTTACTGACTTTACCATATGCACCTAAACCTTCTGCCTTGCACCTGGACCAAAACTTAATACCAAGGGCACCACAGTCAGGAGTCCCAACACCAGGTTGTGCCTGAGGGAAGAAAAGTGTGTGCCCTCCTATCACTGCATGGCCCTTTTGCTATTGGAAAAAGGATTGCTATTGCCACTACCACTGCCATCCTCCACCTGATCCTCCTGGGCTCGCTATACAAGGATTGGGACAGCAGACATCTCTGAAACCTGAAGTGGTGAGTAACTGGACACCAGGTACATACCCTTAACGCATTCACAAACAACTGCAAAAGATATTATTACAGAGTGGAAGTTTTGTTTTTTGTTTTTGCTAAGGACAAGCTCCCAAAAATTGCAGCAAAATTGGAATATTCAACATTGAGTTTTAGCATTTTCTCACTAAATTTGACCACAGATTTTACCATTTGCTTTGCAAGGTATAAAAATCAAAGGCCAGATCTTAAAGACGCTATCAGGTCTATGAGCCTATGTGCCCAATAGAAAACAACAACTCTGCTGTCCTTAGTTTTGTTGTTTCTGCGCCACTGCACAGTTTCTTTCCTCAGCAGTCAAATGTGCTAGAATGACACTTCACTGCTTGCTTGACCAAAAGAGGCTGGTGTTGGACAGGAATGAAAGGACTATGGGCAGGTGAGTTTTATTATTATTTTTTGTATTATGTTCAGGTTGCCACCATCATTGGCGCTGTCGACTTTATAGGCTGCAAAACCCCCTTTAACCACCTCAGCCCCCAGTGCTTAAACACCCTGAAAGACCAGGCCACTTTTTACACTTCTGACCTACACTACTTTCACCGTTTATTGCTCGGTCATGCAACTTACCACCCAAATGAATTTTACCTCCTTTTCTTCTCACTAATAGAGCTTTCATTTGGTGGTATTTCATTGCTGCTGACATTTTTACTTTTTTTGTTATTAATCGAAATTTAACGATTTTTTTGCAAAAAAATGACATTTTTCACTTTCAGTTGTAAAATTTTGCAAAAAAAACAACATCCATATAGAAATTTTGCTCTAAATTTATAGTTCTACATGTCTTTGATAAAAAAAAAATGTTTGGGTAGAAAAAAAATGGTTTGGGTAAAAGTTATAGCGTTTACAAACTATGGTACAAAAATGTGAATTTCCGCTTTTTGAAGCAGCTCTGACTTTCTGAGCACCTGTCATGTTTCCTGAGGTTCTACAATGCCCAGACAGTACAAACACCCCACAAATGACCCCATTTCTGAAAGTACACACCCTAAGGTATTCGCTGATGGGCATAGTGAGTTCATAGAACTTTTTATTTTTTGTCACAAGTTAGCGGAAAATGATGATTTTTTTTTTTTTTTTTTTTTTTCTTACAAAGTCTCATATTCCACTAACTTGTGACAAAAAATAAAAACTTCCATGAACTCACTATGCCCATCAGCGAATACCTTGGGGTCTCTTCTTTCCAAAATGGGGTCACTTGTGGGGTAGTTATACTGCCCTGGCATTCTAGGGGCCCAAATGTGTGGTAAGGAGTTTGAAATCAAATTCAGTAAAAAATGACCTGTGAAATCCGAAAGGTGCTCTTTGGAATATGGGCCCCTTTGCCCACCTAGGCTGCAAAAAAGTGTCACACATCTGGTATCCCCGTACTCAGGAGAAGTTGAGGAATGTGTTTTGGGGTGTCTTTTACATATACCCATGCTGGGTGAGATAAATATCTTGGTCAAATGACAACTTTGTATAAAAAAATGGGAAAAGTTGTCTTTTGCCAAGATATTTCTCTCACCCAGCATGGGTATATATAAAATGACACCCCAAAACACATTCCCCACCTTCTCCTGAGTACGGAGATACCAGATGTGTGACACTTTTTTGCAGCCTAGGTGGGCAAAGGGGCCCATATTCCAAAGAGCACCTTTCGGATTTCACAGGTCATTTTTTACAGAATTTGATTTCAAACTCCTTACCACACATTTGGGCCCCTAGAATGCCAGGGCAGTATAACTACCCCACAAGTGACCCCATTTTGGAAAGAAGAGACCCCAAGGTATTCGCTGATGGGCATAGTGAGTTCATGGAAGTTTTTATTTTTTGTCACAAGTTAGTGGAATATGAGACTTTGTATAAAAAAAAAAAAAAAAAAAAAAAAATCAGCATTTTCCACTAACTTGTGACAAAAAATAAAAAATTCTAGGAACTCGCCATGCCCCTCACGGAATACCTTGGGGTGTCTTCTTTCCAAAATGGGGTCACTTGTGGGGTAGTTATACTGCCCTGGCATTTTCCAGGGGCCCTAATGTGTGTTAAGTAGGTAAATGACCTGTGAAATCCTAAAGGTGCTCTTTGGAATATGGGCCCCTTTGCCCACCTAGGCTGCAAAAAAGTGTCACACATAAGGTATCGCCGTATTCAGGAGAAGTTGGGGAATGTGTTTTGGGGTGTCATTTTACATATACCCTTGCTGGGTGAGAGAAATATCTTGGCAAAAGACAACTTTTCCCATTTTTTTATACAAAGTTGGCATTTGACCAAGATATTTCTCTCACCCAGCATGGGTATATGTAAAATGACACCCCAAAACACATTCCCCAACTTCTCCTGAGTACGGCGATACCAGATGTGTGACACTTTTTTGCAGCCTAGATGCGCAAAGGTGCCCAAATTCCTTTTAGGAGGGCATTTTTAGACATTTGGATACCAGACTTCTTCTCACGCTTTGGGGCCCCTAGAATGCCAGGGCAGTATAAATACCCCACATGTGACCCCATTTTGGAAAGAAGACACCCCAAGGTATTCAATGAGGGGCATGGCGAGTTCATAGAAATTTTTTTTTTTTGGCACAAGTTAGCGGAAATTGATATTTTTTATTTTTTTCTCACAAAGTCTCCCGTTCCGCTAACTTGGGACAAAAATTTCAATCTTTCATGGACTCAATATGCCCCTCACGGAATACCTGGGGGTGTCTTCTTTCCGAAATGGGGTCACATGTGGGGTATTTATACTGCCCTGGCATTCTAGGGGCCCTAAAGCGTGAGAAGAAGTCTGGAATATACATGTCTAAAAAATTTTACGCATTTGGATTCCGTGAGGGGTATGGTGAGTTCATGTGAGATTTTATTTTTTGACACAAGTTAGTGGAATATGAGACTTTGTAAGAAAAATAAATAAAAATTCCGCTAACTTGGGCCAAAAAAATGTCTGAATGGAGCCTTACAGAGGGTGATCAATGACAGGGGGGTGATCAATGACAGGGGGGGTGATCAATGACAGGGGGGGTGATCAATGACAGGGGGGTGATCAGGGAGTCTATATGGGGTGATAACCACAGTCATTGATCACGCCCGTGTAAGGCTTCATTCAGACGTCCGTATGCGTTTTGCGGATCCGATCCATCTATCAGTGCATCCGTAAAAATCATGCGGACATCTGAATGGAGCTTTACAGGGGGGTAATCAATGACAGGGGGGTGATCAGGGAGTCTATATGGGGTGATCACCACAGTCATTGATCATGCCCCTGTAAGGCTTCATTCAGACGTCCGGATGCGTTTTGCGGATCCGATCCATCTATCAGTGCATCCGTAAAAATCATGCGGACATCTGAATGGAGCTTTACAGGGGGGTGATCAATGACAGGGGTGTAATCAATGACAGGAGGGTGATCAGGGAGTCTATATGGGGTGATCACCACAGTCATTGATCACGCCCCTGTAAGGCTTCATTCAGACGTCCGGATGCGTTTTGCGGATCCGATCCATCTATCAGTGCATCCGTAAAAATCATGCGGACATCTGAATGGAGCTTTACAGGGGGTGATCAATGACAGGGGTGTAATCAATGACAGGGGGGTGATCAGGGAGTCTATATGGGGTGATAACCACAGTCATTGATCACGCCCCTGTAAGGCTTCATTCAGACGTCCGGATGCGTTTTGCGGATCGGATCCATCTATCAGTGCATCCGTAAAAATCATGCGGACATCTGAATGGAGCTTTACAGGGGGGTGATCAGGGAGTCTATATGGGGTGATCACCACAGTCATTGATCATGCCCCTGTAAGGCTTCATTCAGACGTCCGGATGCGTTTTGCGGATCAGATCCATCTATCAGTGCATCCGTAAAAATCATGCGGACATCTGAATGGAGCTTTACAGGGGGGTGATCAGGGAGTCTATATGGGGTGATCACCACAGTCATTGATCATGCCCCTGTAAAGCTTCATTCAGACGTCCGGATGCGTTTTGCGGATCGGATCCATCTATCAGTGCATCCGTAAAAATCATGCGGACATCTGAATGGAGCTTTACAGGGGGGTGATCAGGGAGTCTATATGGGGTGATCACCACAGTCATTGATCATGCCCCTGTAAAGCTTCATTCAGACGTCCGGATGCGTTTTGCGGATCGGATCCATCTATCAGTGCATCCGTAAAAATCATGCGGACATCTGAATGGAGCTTTACAGGGGGGTGATCAGGGAGTCTATATGGGGTGATCACCACAGTCATTGATCATGCCCCTGTAAAGCTTCATTCAGACGTCCGGATGCGTTTTGCGGATCGGATCCATCTATCAGTGGATCCGTAAAAATCATGCGGACGTCTGAATGGAGCTTTACAGGGGGGTAATCAATGACAGGGGTGTAATCAATGACAGGGGGGTGATCAGGGAGTCTATATGGGGTGATAACCACAGTCATTGATCACGCCCCTGTAAGGCTTCATTCAGACGTCCGGATGCGTTTTGCGGATCCGATCCATCTATCAGTGGATCCGTAAAAATCATGCGGACGTCTGAATGGAGCTTTACAGGGGGTTGATCAATGACAGGGGGGTAATCAATGACAGGGGGGTAATCAATGACAGGGGGGTGATCAGGGAGTCTATATGGGGTGATCAGGGGCTAATAAGGGGTTAATAAGTGACGGGGGGGGGGTGTAGTGTAGTGTAGTGGTGCTTGGTGGGACTTTACTGAGCTACCTGTGTCCTCTGGTGGTCGATCCAAACAAAGGGGACCACCAGAGGACCAGGTAGCAGGTATATTAGACGCTGTTATCAAAACAGCGTCTAATATACCTGTTAGGGTTAAAAAAAAACACATCTCCAGCCTGCCAGCGAACGATCGCCGCTGGCAGGCTGGAGATCAACTCTCTTACCTTCCGTTCCTGTGAGCGCGCGCGCCTGTGTGCGCGCGTTCACAGGAAATCTCGCGTCTCGCGAGATGACGCGCCGGCGCGTCCAGGAGGAATGAATCAACCACCTCCAGGACGCGTCTGTGCGTACAGCGGTCCGGAGGTGGTTAAAGGGGTTGTCTCACTTCAGTAAGTGGCATTTATCATGTAGAGAAAGTTAATACAAGACACTTACCAATATATTGTTATTATCCATATTGTTTCTTTTGCTGGCTGTATTCATTTTTCCATCACATTATACACTGCTCGTTTCCATGGTTACAGACCACCCTGCAATCCATCAGTAGTGGTCGTGCTTGCACACTATAGGAAAAAGCACTAGCCTATGTGCGCTTACATGGTCACGGCCACCAGAGAGGCTGATGCTTTTTCCTATAGTGTAAAAGCACGACCACTACTGATGGATTGCAGGACTAGGTGCAACCCTGATTGGACCCTTGCCTATCTGATACGAATGGCCTATCCTGAGGCTATGCCGTCCATATTAAAATCCTGGACAACCCATTTAACCTGGAGCCAATTGTTTCACATTGATTGATTTAGTGTGATATTACCAACTTTTCTTGTAAGTGGCCCTGCTAGAATTATTCTTGAAATGCCAGTATCTAAACACTATGGAGAGTGTTTTTGTTTTTAACAAGTGATATTGCAGAATGTTCTCTTTCATTTTTATATCTCCAGCACTCTATGCAGTATTGATGAAAACTTTGAACTGAAGGCATCCATAGGGATAGGCTTTGATATGCTTTCCCTTGAACTCACTAGTTATGTATAAGGTAAATCAGTGATTCATACTGTGTGATAGTTGCAAGTGCTCTTAAATCATAAATGCTTGTGCAATGTTGTGGGATTTTTGCAGTTTTGATAGATGGAGCATCCATCAAGTTCTTTTTTTTCTCATTATTTTGCTGCCAAAGAAGGCAAACTAGTTTAGACCTATTCATCACTTTGTGGAGTATTACTGTGTCTATTATTAATAAGTGGATGAGTGAATGTTATTAAAAAAAGACATAAAGGTATAGACATAATGGATAGAAATAGTTGTCTAGCGAGCTATATAGATAGGCATATAGATGTGTTGATCAGTGTATGTTAGATAGACAGACAAATAGATTGATAGATTAGATAGATAGATAGATAGATAGATAGATAGATAATATAAATTTGCAATAACTGTTGCAAAATGTTGAAAAATTACAGATTAAATTAAAATAAGTATTTTAATTAGAGATGAGCGAATTTCTCAAAAATTTGATACGGCCGGTTTGCCGAATTTTCCCCAAAAATTGTGTTCGATCCGAATTTATTTATGGCGAATCGCGTTTAAAATGGCTATTTCCTGGCTGCAGAGAGCCTTTATAGTGGTGTAGAACACTGTGCCTTGCAGTTATACGCATAGGGAGTCTGCTGTGGTAGTGAAACAATACTGTGAATCCGTATGACATGTAGATGACAGGTGTCGCTCTTAGAATCACTGCACACTTCACTTATTTGGGCAGTTACGGGGCCAAAACTGACCAAATAACTCAAGTATGAACTCAGCCTTTCAGGTCAATGTTAGCGTAAAGAAGAAGCGCACTACTTTTACACCGTCGGCAGCTGATTCCACATAGATGTCTACAGAACCTGTTCTATTAAACGCTTATACAAGTAGAGCCCCCCGACAGAGAAGAGAGGGTGACAGCAGTAGGTTTGTGTTGACGTCACTGATAGGGTTGAGCGAACCCAAACCGTAAAGTTTGGATTCGTACCAAACTTTAGGATTTTTGGACCCCGGACCCGAACCCGAACTTTTCAGTAAAAGTTCGAGTTCGGTGTTCGGCGAGTTAATGGCGCTTTTTGAAAGGCTGCAGAGCAGCCAATTAACAAGTATTTAACTTGTGTGCCCTTAGAAGCCATCACAGCCATGCCTACTAATGGCATGGCTGTGATTGGCCAGTGTAGCATGTGACCCAGCCTCTATACAAGCTGGAGTCACATAGCGCAGCATGTCACTCTGCTCTGATTAGTGTAGGGAGAGGATGCTGCTGCTGTGAGGGAGAGAATAGGACAGAATTTTTAATCTGAAGTGCTTGTTAACTCAGCGATCTACAGCGATTTTGTTTTGTGGGTGCAGTGCACAATCTTTTTACACTGCCCTGAGCCCAGTGACACAGAAAAATAACTTTTATCCGTCTGTTAGTTAGGTGGGAGGCTGCAGACATTTTATGCAAGTTCTGCATTTTATGCAAGCACCAGCACAGCATATGTGCATTTGTGGCCTTTTCAGCATTTGTCTGTGTGCAATTTAAGCTTAAAGGGACACTGACAGGCCAAAACAGCATATATAGTTAGATATATCACATTACAGGTCTTATACAGTCTTTTAAAAGCATATAAGTATCCCCCCTGTCCACCTTATAAAGAGCGAAATATAAAGTTTTATAACCTGCTTCTTCGGTCAGCAATCTGCCCAAGGGGCGGCGTTTCATGTGAAAATGCGCCCAGCCAGCCTTCCCAACTGCCGTTCTTAAGCCCCGCCCAGCTCATCATTATTCACTTCGCTGGGCGGCGGCTAGAACTCTCCCCAGTCCCGATCCTGCGCCTGCGCAATTCAATCCTCCGGGCATCGTTCATGCCCAATCTTCTGCGCCTGCGCCCCGCCGTGCCGTTAGATCGCGCCTGCGTACACACATCAGCCTGCGTCTTCGAGAGACGCCAGCTGGTGTGTGTACGCAGGCGCGATCTAACGGCACGGCGGGGCGCAGGCGCAGAAGATTGGGCATGAACGATGCCCGGAGGATTGAATTGCGCAGGATCGGGACTGGGGAGAGTTCTAGCCGCCGCCCAGCGAAGTGAATAATGATGAGCTGGGCGGGGCTTAAGAACGGCAGTTGGGAAGGCTGGCTGGGCGCATTTTCACATGAAACGCCGCCCCTTGGGCAGATTGCTGACCGAAGAAGCAGGTTATAAAACTTTATATTTTGCTCTTTATAAGGTGGACAGGGGGGATACTTATATGCTTTTAAAAGACTGTATAAGACCTGTAATGTGATATATCTAACTATATATGCTGTTTTGGCCTGTCAGTGTCCCTTTAAAATACTGCAATAATTTTCTGGGTTTTAAAAAACAACAATTTTTGGCAATACCCTCCATCTGGGGCCTATGCCGCATTTGTCAGTGTGCAATTTAAGCTTGAAATACAGCAATAATCTTCTGGGTTTTAAAAAACACCCATTTAGGGCAAAATCATAATTTTGCAGCATTTGCTGCATCTGTAATTGTTAAATACAAGCTTGAAATACAGTAATAATTTTCTGGGTTTTAAAAAGCACCCCTTTTTGGCAATACCCTCCATCTGGGGCCTATGCAGCATTAGTCAGTGTGCAATTTAAGCTTAAAATACAGTAATAATTTTCTGGGTTTAAAAAAAAATACTTTTTGGCAATACCCTCCATCTGGGGCCTATGCAGCATTAGTCAGTGTGCAATTTAAGCTTGAAATATAGCAATATTTTTCTGGGTTTTAAAAAAAAACCTTTTTGGGCAAAATACTACATTTTACAGCCATTGCTGCATCAGTCAGTGTGAAATACAAGCGTTAGATACTGTTTTCATATTCTGTTATTAAAAAAAACACCCATTTAGGGCAAAAACCTAATTCTGCGACGTTTCCTGAATCTGTCATTGTTACATACAAGCTTGAAATACAGCCACTGATGAAGGAATCGTAGCCAAGTCGGAAACGCGTTTGGTGAAAGAGGATCCCATGAAACTGAATACATAACCGGAATATCGAAGCGCTTCAAACCGACTATAAGGAGAGGGATCGGTATCAAACAAAATTGGCAGGAAAAATCTAAGACTTATTGCCGCAGTGAAAACCAGCCTGCTACTTGATTAGAGCATCTTGCAGGAACCTCTACTTAAAATTCTCAACTACGGCACTCCTGCAATTGATGACCGAAGATCCCTGGATCCATACCCTGGAAGCTATACCACTGCCTGCAAGCGTAACACACGTGGGACGCCACGTTAACCGCAACACAGCCGGCACAATCTTACAAAACCGTGAGTAGAAAACTACCGCCGAACTAGTGTATATACAGACAGTGAGCTTTGGGACACTAAAACCAAATAAAAGGAACATGAGTGATTAGACTACGTACCCTTATCTGATTACACTGAAGCCACCTTGTGAACTCTGCCTTGCAGTTCCTGAATATAACGAACTATGTCAAAGAGCTGAGCAATTAGACTTGTTATGTGAGCACTACACTACGGACAAACAGAGTTATAGGAAGGATTTACCCTTCTCTGTTCTTACTAGGATCTCTTATCCAGGATTATTTATATGAGTGTGTGTTTTAGTGTGCACATTTACTGATTTTATCAATTTTATTATTAATATTAAGAATTCATAGCATGCGAATATTTGTTTAATCAAGTTTTATGTGTTATTATACATATGTGTTATTATAAACAGTGTCTGTTTGAATAAATTACATTTTATTATACAAAATCTCCTATGTGTATTCAAGTGTAGGTGTGCCCCACTACTCTTCTATTTATAAGTAGAGTCGAGCGAACACCTGGATGTTCGGGTTCGAGAAGTTCGGCCGAACTTCCCGGAAATGTTCGGGTTCGGGATCCGAACCCGAACCAAACTTCGTCCCGAACCCGAACCCCATTGAAGTCAATGGGGACCCGAACTTTTGGGCATTAAAAAGGCTGTAAAACAGCCCAGGAAAGAGCTAGAGGGCTGCAAAAGGCAGCAACATGTAGGTAAATCCCCTGCAAACAAATGTGGATAGGGAAATGAATTAAAATAAAAATTAAAAAAATAAAAATGAACCAATATCAATTGGACAGAGGTCCCATAGCAGAGAATCTGGCTTCACATCAGCAGAGAATCAGTCTCTTCATGTCATAGCAAAGAATCTGGCTTCATGTCAGCAGAGAATCAGTCTCTTCATGCCATAGCAGAGAATCTGGCTTCATGTCAGCGCAGAATCAGTCTTCATGTCATAGCAGAGAATCAGGCTTCACGTCACCCACCACTGGAACAGGCCACTGTCACACATTTAGGCCCAGGCACCCAGGCAGAGGAGAGGTCCCGTAACAGAGAATCTGGCCTTATGTCAGCGCAGAATCTGTCTTCATGTCATAGCAGAGAATCAGGCTTCACGTCACCCACCACTGGAACAGGCCACTGTCACACATTTAGGCCCCGGCACCCAGACAGAGGAGAGCGGTCCCGTAACAGAGAATCTGGCCTTATGTCAGCGCAGAATCTGTCTTCATGTCATAGCAGAGAATCAGGCTTCATGTCACCCACCACTGGAACAGGCCACTGTCACACATTTAGGCCCAGGCACCCAGGCAGAGGAGAGAGGTCCCGTAACAGAGAATCTGGCCTTATGTCAGCGCAGAATCTGTCTTCATGTCATAGCAGAGAATCAGGCTTCACGTCACCCACCACTGGAACAGGCCACTGTCACACATTTAGGCCCCGGCACCCAGACAGAGGAGAGCGGTCCCGTAACAGAGAATCTGGCCTTATGTCAGCGCAGAATCTGTCTTCATGTCATAGCAGAGAATCAGGCTTCACGTCACCCACCACTGGAACAGGCCACTGTCACACATTTAGGCCCAGGCACCCAGGCAGAGGAGAGAGGTCCCGTAACAGAGAATCTAGCCTTATGTCAGCGCAGAATCTGTATTCATGTCATAGCAGAGAATCAGGCTTCACGTCACCCACCACTGGAACAGGCCACTGTCACACATTTAGGCCCAGGCACCCAGGCAGAGGAGAGAGGTCCCGTAACAGAGAATCTGGCCTTATGTCAGCGCAGAATCTGTATTCATGTCATAGCAGAGAATCAGGCTTCACGTCACCCACCACTGGAACAGGCCACTGTCACACATTTAGGCCCCGGCACCCAGACAGAGGAGAGCGGTCCCGTAACAGAGAATCTGGCCTTATGTCAGCGCAGAATCTGTCTTCATGTCATAGCAGAGAATCAGGCTTCACGTCACCCACCACTGGAACAGGCCACTGTCACACATTTAGGCCCAGGCACCCAGGCAGAGGAGAGAGGTCCCGTAACAGAGAATCTGGCCTTATGTCAGCGCAGAATCTGTCTTTATGTCATAGCAGAGAATCAGGCTTCACGTCACCCACCACTGGAACAGGCCACTGTCACACATTTAGGCCCCGGCACCCAGGCAGAGGAGAGGTCCCGTAACAGAGAATCTGGCCTTATGTCAGCGCAGAATCTGTCTTCATGTCATAGCAGAGAATCAGGCTTCACGTCACCCACCACTGGAACAGGCCACTGTCACACATTTAGGCCCCAGCACCCAGACAGAGGAGAGCGGTCCCGTAACAGAGAATCTGGCCTTATGTCAGCGCAGAATCTGTCTTCATGTCATAGCAGAGAATCAGGCTTCACGTCACTCACCACTGGAACAGGCCACTGTCACACATTTAGGCCCCGGCACCCAGACAGAGGAGAGCAGTCCCGTAACAGAGAATCTGGCCTTATGTCAGCGCAGAATCTGTCTTCATGTCATAGCAGAGAATCAGGCTTCACGTCACCCACCACTGGAACAGGCCACTGTCACACATTTAGGCCCCGGCACCCAGACAGAGGAGAGCGGTCCCGTAACAGAGAATCTGGCCTTATGTCAGCGCAGAATCTGTCTTCATGTCATAGCAGAGAATCAGGCTTCACGTCACCCACCACTGGAACAGGCCACTGTCACACATTTAGGCCCAGGCACCCAGGCAGAGGAGAGAGGTCCCGTAACAGAGAATCTGGCCTTATGTCAGCGCAGAATCTGTATTCATGTCATAGCAGAGAATCAGGCTTCACGTCACCCACCACTGGAACAGGCCACTGTCACACATTTAGGCCCAGGCACCCAGGCAGAGGAGAGAGGTCCCGTAACAGAGAATCTGGCCTTATGTCAGCGCAGAATCTGTATTCATGTCATAGCAGAGAATCAGGCTTCACGTCACCCACCACTGGAACAGGCCACTGTCACACATTTAGGCCCCGGCACCCAGACAGAGGAGAGCGGTCCCGTAACAGAGAATCTGGCCTTATGTCAGCGCAGAATCTGTCTTCATGTCATAGCAGAGAATCAGGCTTCACGTCACCCACCACTGGAACAGGCCACTGTCACACATTTAGGCCCAGGCACCCAGGCAGAGGAGAGAGGTCCCGTAACAGAGAATCTGGCCTTATGTCAGCGCAGAATCTGTCTTTATGTCATAGCAGAGAATCAGGCTTCACGTCACCCACCACTGGAACAGGCCACTGTCACACATTTAGGCCCCGGCACCCAGGCAGAGGAGAGGTCCCGTAACAGAGAATCTGGCCTTATGTCAGCGCAGAATCTGTCTTCATGTCATAGCAGAGAATCAGGCTTCACGTCACCCACCACTGGAACAGGCCACTGTCACACATTTAGGCCCCAGCACCCAGACAGAGGAGAGCGGTCCCGTAACAGAGAATCTGGCCTTATGTCAGCGCAGAATCTGTCTTCATGTCATAGCAGAGAATCAGACTTCACGTCACTCACCACTGGAACAGGCCACTGTCACACATTTAGGCCCCGGCACCCAGACAGAGGAGAGCAGTCCCGTAACAGAGAATCTGGCCTTATGTCAGCGCAGAATCTGTATTCATGTCATAGCAGAGAATCAGGCTTCACGTCACCCACCACTGGAACAGGCCACTGTCACACATTTAGGCCCAGGCACCCAGGCAGAGGAGAGAGGTCCCGTAACAGAGAATCTGGCCTTATGTCAGCGCAGAATCAGTCTTCATGTCATAGCAGAGAATCAGGCTTCACGTCACCCACCACTGGAACAGGCCACTGTCACACATTTAGGCCCAGGCACCCAGGCAGAGGAGAGAGGTCCCGTAACAGAGAATCTGGCCTTATGTCAGCACAGAATCTGTCTTCATGTCATAGCAGAGAATCAGGCATCACGTCACCCACCACTGGAACAGGCCACTGTCACACATTTAGGCCCAGGCAACCAGGCTGAGGAGAGAGGTCCCGTAACAGAGAATCTGGCCTTATGTCAGCGCAGAATCAGTCTTCATGTCATAGCAGAGAATCAGGCATCACGTCATCCACCACTGGAACAGGCCACTGTCACATATTTAGGCCCAGGCACCAAGTCAGTGGTGTAGTACAGTCGATATGAACCACATGAAGTTTCACCAAATATCCAGTCTGCAGGTTTGCAATAGGGTCATACCAATATACAGGAGCTGCAGCAATGATCACTTGTTAAATATAGTTCCATATAATCATAAGCTGTTAGCAGAGAGTCAGGACATGCTAAATAAACCTCTTCAAATGTGCTATTAGATAACTGAGGAAAGTTTTAACAGACAGAGTCTTTACAGTGGACTCTTCCAGAAAGCCCCCTGTGTATTCTGCTACTTGGTTTGGTCTCCTCAGTGCAGACATTTACTGTTAAGTAGGTAGGATCTCTGTCTAAGTTCTCTAAAGCTAAAGTTCATTTATCTATTGTAAAAAGTTATAATATATACCCATAATAGTTCTGTAGAATGTAAAGAGGTGACTGTATGTTTTTTAGCAGCCTTTAAACCCTGCAGCACATGCTAGGCTGAGTAGATGATGTACAGTTAAAGAGACATGTGTTCTTCCTAAAATGGCTGCAAGACATGCTGTATTCCAGGTCACCCTGCTGCAATATCTTTGTAAATGATTTTCTATTGTTCATTTTTCTGTATGCTTTGTTATATCCTGTAACATGTATGTGGGAATGTAATATAATGAATGCCTGTTATGATATAGGTGGGCTGGTTACCTGGCTGTATACCACATAGTGGCAGTTTTTCCCTGTTGTATTACAGGCTCCAGCCAAGTGCACTACACCTCAATAAAGCTTTAAACCACAGAGGACCAGAGTGTCGTCCCTTAGAGTCCACTTAGAGTTTATGCCTGGAGGAGCTGGTGACCGAGTGAGTGTGAAAGCTGGAGGTGTCGCAGATGGTGCAAGGAAAAGAGGGTTACATTTGGTGCCGTGACTCGGATGTCATCATTCTGCTCAAAGTGACCAGTGAAGATACCTAAAGTCACCAGTGTGCGAGTTCTGAGGTGATTGTGCCACGGCGGAGCTGCTAGGCGGCAGATTGACCTTATTAGCGGTTTATATCCTCTCAGGAATAGAAGATGAGTGGACGAGCCAGAGCCCGCGGAAGAGCACGTGCCAGGGGGCAGACCAGCCAAGGACAGCCTGGACAGGAGCAAGAGGCTCAAGAACCTAGACGCATTGAAAGACCCCAGCAGCCACCAGCCGAGCCTTTGCTTGTGGGAAGAGGGCGCCAGAGAGGCCCGCCAGTAGTGGAGAGACCTCCGACTGATGTTCTGCAGCTTTCAGCTGGATTTCAGGACATATCCCTCGGAGAACGGGGTGGCCGCAGGCGTGACTTCCATGACCTTGGAGTGAACACCCGGCAGACCATTGAATAGAAATGTGAGACCTGTTTTTTTTTTGCACTGTGTGACAGGTTAAGGTTTAATCACAGAATCAGACTTCTATCTGCACGGTAGCGTGTGTCTTAGGTTTTTCTGAATGACACTATCAGTACCTTCAATGTAAGATATCCTTTTTGGGATAGATTTCAAGTAGGCCTCAAATACCAGAAACTAGATATTTTGAGAATGGCAAATTTTGAATAGTTTTTCAACCCAGAAAAAAAATAGGGCTTTTACGGTCGCTACAAATAACTTGACCAGTTTAAACAGTACAGATTTGCTTGAATAGAAATGGGAGACCTGTTTTTTTTTGCACTGTGTGACAGGATAAGGTTTAATCTCAGAATCAGACTTCTATCTGCACGCTAGCGTGTGTCTTAGGTTTTTCTGAATGACACTATCAATACCTTCAATGTAAGATTTTCTTTTTGGGATAGATTTCAAGTAGGCCTCAAATACCAGAAACTAGTTATTTTGAGAATGGGAAATTTGGGAATGCTTTTTCAACCCAGATCAAAAAGTCTGCTTTTACGGTCACTACAAATAACTTGACCAGCTAAAACTGTGCAGATTTGGTTGAATAGAGATGTGAGAACTGTTTTTTTTTGCGCTGTGTGACAGTTTTAGGTTTAATCACAGAATGACACTTCTATCAGCACGCTAGCGTGTGTCTTAGGTTTTTCTGAATGACACTATCAATACCTTCAATGTAAGATTTTCTTTTTGGGATAGATTTCAAGTAGGCCTCAAATACCACAAACTAGTTATTTTGAGAATGGCAAATTTGGGAATGCTTTTTCAACCCAGAACAAAAAGTCTGCTTTTACGGTCACTACATATAACTTGACCAGCTAAAACTGTGCAGATTTGGTTGAATAGAGATGTGAGACCTGTTTTTTTTTTGCGCTGTGTGACAGTTATAGGTTTAATCACAGAATGACACTTCTATCAGCACGCTAGCGTGTGTCTTAGGTTTTTCTGAATGACACTATCAATACCTTCAATGTAAGATTTTCTTTTTGGGATAGATTTCAAGTAGGCCTCAAATACCACAAACTAGTTATTTTCAGAATGGCAAATTTGGGAATGCTTTTTCAACCCAGAACAAAAAGTCTGCTTTTACGGTCACTACAAATAACTTGACCAGCTAAAACTGTGCAGATTTGGTTGAATAGAGATGTGAGACCTGTTTTTTTTTGCGCTGTGTGACAGTTATAGGTTTAATCACAGAATGACACTTCTATCAGCACGCTAGCGTGTGTCTTAGGTTTTTCTGAATGACACTATCAATACCTTCAATTTAAGATTTTCTTTTTGGGATAGATTTCAAGTAGGCCTCAAATACCACAAACTAGTTCTTTTGAGAATGGCAAATTTGGGAATGCTTTTTCAACCCAGAACAAAAAGTCTGCTTTTACGGTCACTACAAATAACTTGACCAGCTAAAACTGTGCAGATTTGGTTGAATAGAGATGTGAGAACTGTTTTTTTTTGCGCTGTGTGACAGTTTTAGGTTTAATCACAGAATGACACTTCTATCAGCACGCTAGCGTGTGTCTTAGGTTTTTCTGAATGACACTATCAATACCTTCAATGTAAGATTTTCTTTTTGGGATAGATTTCAAGTAGGCCTCAAATACCACAAACTAGTTCTTTTGAGAATGGCAAATTTGGGAATGCTTTTTCAACCCAGAACAAAAAGTCTGCTTTTACGGTCACTACAAATAACTTGACCAGCTAAAACTGTGCAGATTTGGTTGAATAGAAATGTCAGGTCTATTTTTTAGGCGCTGGGTGACAGGCTCAACTTGCCCCTGATGTAATATATGGCCAAAAAATAACCACACTGTTGATGGTTAAATGCACTTGGGTGACACAGGCTCAGCCTGCACCAGATGTAGTATACGGCCAAAAAATAACCAGACTGTTGATGGTTAAATGCACTTCTTTGACACAGGCTCAGCCTGCAGCTAATTTAGTATATGGCCAAAAAATAACCAGACTGTTGATGGTTAAATGCACTTCGGTGACACAGGCTCAGCCTGCAGCTGATGTAGGATATAGCACAAAATAACCACACTATCGATGGTTAAATACACTTGGTGATAGCTCGTGCTGGCGCACCACAAGTCACAAAATGGCCGTCGATCACCCCAGAAAAAAAGTGATCTAAAAACGCTCTGGGCAGCCTCAAAAAAGTGAGCAAGTCAATAATAGCACTTCAATGATCCACAGCTGCAGATCGATCACAGAATGAAGTCTTTTGGAGGAGTTAATCTGCCTAATCTCGCCCTAACGTCGCAGCTGCAACCTCTCCCTATACTGATCATAGCAGAGTGACGTGCGGCGCTACGTGACTCCAGCTTAAATAGAGGCTGGGTCACATGGTGCACTGGCCAATCACAGCCATGCCAATAGTAGGCATGGCTGTGATGGGCTCTTGGGACAAGTAGTATGACGCTTGCTGATTGGCTGCTTTGCAGCCTTTCAAAAAGCGCCAAGAAAGCGCCGAACACCGAACCCGAACCCGGACTTTTACGAAAATGTTCGAGTCCGTGTCACGGACACCCCAAAATTCGGTACGAACCCGAACTATACAGTTCGGGTTCGCTCATCCCTATTTATAAGCTTGAAATACAGCAATCATTTTCTGGGTTTAAAAAAGCACCATTTTTTTGGCAATACCCTCCATCTGGGGCCTATGCAGCATTAGTCAGTGTGCAATTTAAGCTTGAAATACAGCAATAATTTTCTGGATTTTCAAAAACACCCTTTTTGGGCAAAATACAAAATTTTACAGCCCTTGCTGCATCTGTCAGTGTGAAATACAAGCGTTATATATTGCTGTCATATTCTGCTATGAAAAAAACACCCATTTAGGGCAAAATCTAAATTTTGCGGCGTTTGCTGCATCTGTTATTGTTGAATACAAGCTTGAAATACAGCAATAATTTTCAGAGTTTTAAAAAACACACTTTTTGGGCAAAATACTAAATTTTACAGCCCTTGCTGCATCTGTCAGTGTGAAATACAAGCATTATATACTGATGTCATATTCTGTTATTAAAAAAACACCCATTTAGTGCAAAATCATAATTTTGCGGTGTTTGCTGAATCTGTCATTGTTAAATACAAGCTTGAAATACAGCAATAATTTTCTGGGTTTTAAAAAACACCCTTTTTGGCCAAAATACTAAATTTTACAGCCCTTACTGCATATGTCAATGCGAAATACAAGCGTTATATACTGCCGTCATATTCTGTTATTAAACAAACAGCCATTTAGGTCAAAATCATAATTTTTAGGCATTTGCTTTCATTGTTAAATACAAGCTTGAAATACAACAATAATTCTTGGTTTTAACCACCTCCGGACCGCCTAACGCAGGATCGCGTTCCGGAGGTGGCAGCGCTGCGCAGAGTCACGCATATACGCGTCATCTCGCGAGACGCGAGATTTCGCTCAAAGCCGGCCCGCGCATGCGCATCGCGGGCCGGCAAAATTAAAAGAAGTATTTCGTCACCAGCCTGCCAGCAACGATCATTGGCTGGCAGGCTGGCGATTTTCAAAAAATCCAATCAAAAGTCATATAACAGATCATATTAGAAAATATGATCTGTTATATGGCCGGTCTGCTCCTCTGCTGGTCCTTTTCGTCGGTTGGATCCAGCAGAGGAGCAGACTGAACTGTGAGTACACCAAACACTACACCTTAGCCCCAGATCACCCACCTGCACCCCAATTAACCCTTTGATCACCCCTTTGATCGCCCCTGTCAATCACTAGTGAAAGGAAAAAAAGTGATCAGTGTAAACTGTCACTTTTTTTTTTTCACTGGTATTGGCTGTTAGGTTTTAGGGATAGTTTAGGCCCCTTGGTTAGGTAGTTAGCGTCAGTTAGCGCCCACCCCACCGCACCGCAGTCACTTTTATTCGCTGAATAGCGTATCGCTAATCAGCATTTGTACTTTTATAGTATCTGTAAGTGATCAAAACTGATCACGGTCAGATCTATAATAGTATTAGTGTCACCTTAGCTCGCCCTCCACCCAAAACGCAGTGTTTGCCCGATCAGGCCTGATCGGTCGCCCACACGTGCGTTCACCCACGCCCGCCCCACCGCAGTGACAAAAAATATATATTTTTTGATCACTGCACATTCATTTTACACGCACTGCGGCGATAAAAAAATCAGTTTTGATATTTTTTATCAACCGCAGCAGCCTCCGGTACTTCGCTAGCCTCCCCTTTGTAAGACAGGTTTGCTTTTTTTCTTGTGTAGTCTCAGGGAATACCCCTAAATTTAGTAGTCCAAAATGTCAAACAGGGGGTATTCTTCTGAAGAGGCCTACAGGATTCTGACCCAGTCGGATGAGGAGTGGGAACCCTCATCTGACGAATCTAGCGGGTCAGAATATGAACCTGTAGAAAGCAGTGGCTCTCTGACCCAAAGTTCGGACGAGGAGGTGGAGGTCCCTGATAGCACCAGGCGTACCAGGCCCCGTGTCGCTAGACCACAGGTTACGCAGGATCCGCTTCAAGAGCAGCAGAGTGGGGCTGTCGCTGCCGGATCACGTGGTGAGGCATACACCAGCAGCGCAGCCCTTCCTGGACCTAGTACCAGCACTGCCGTACAACCTGGTGAAGTAGCGAGCACCAGAAGGGCAGTTGAAGCTGGTACGGTGGCACGTGCAATAGTTACCCCGTCGCAGCCACCGCACAGACAGGCCCGTAGAGCCCCTAGAGTCCCTGAGGTGCTGGCAAATCCTGATTGGCAGTCACCAACTTCAGCCGCACCAGTAGTTCCCCCTTTCACCGCCCAGTCTGGAGTTCGGGTTGAGACGGCTCAAATCGGTTCGGCCCTGGGATTTTTTGAGCTGTTCTTGACTGCGGAGCTCTTGGACTTAGTCGTGGCAGAGACCAACCAGTATGCCACACAATTTATAACCGCAAACCCGGGAAGCTATTATGCCCAGCCTTTCCGGTGGAAACCAGTCCAAGTTTCCGAACTTAAAATTTTTCTGGGCCTTCTCCTCAACATGGGCCTGACAAAAAAGCATGAATTGCGGTCATATTGGTCAACGCACCCAATTCATCACATGCCCATGTTCTCTGCTGCTATGTCCAGGACACGATTTGAGACCATCCTACGTTTTCTGCATTTTAGCGACAACACCACCTCCCGTCCCAGAGGCCACCCTGCTTTTGACCGGCTCCACAAAATTCGGCCCCTCATAGACCATTTCAACCTGAAATTTGCAGATTTGTATACCCCTGAGCAAAACATCTGCGTAGACGAGTCCCTAATACATTTTACCGGGAGCCTTGGCTTCAAACAATACATCCCAAGCAAGCGTGCCCGGTATGGGGTCAAATTGTATAAGCTCTGTGAAAGGGCCACAGGCTATACCCACAAATTTCGGATCTATGAGGGAAAAGATCAGACCCTGGAGCCGGTCGGTTGCCCTGACTACCTGGGGAGCAGTGGGAAGACAGTCTGGGACTTGGTGTCACCCTTATTCGGCAAGGGGTACCATCTTTATGTGAACAATTTCTACACAAGTGTGGCCCTCTTTAGGCATTTGTTTCTAGAACGGATTTGCGCCTGTGGCACCGCGCGAACTAGTCGCGTGGGCTTCCCCCAACGGCTTGTAACCACCCGTCTTGCAAGGGGGCAGAGGGCTGCCTTGTGTAACGAAGAACTGCTCGCGGTGAAATTGAGAGACAAGCGTGACGTTTACATGCTCTCCTCCATTCACGCAGACACGACAATCCAAATTGAGCGAGCAACCCGTGTCATTGAAAAGCCCCTCTGTGTCCACGACTATAATGCGCTCATGGGAGGGGTGGACTTCAATGACCAGATGTTGTCTCCGTATTTAGTTTCCCGCAGAACCAGACGCTGGTATAAGAAGGTGTCTGTATATTTGATTCAATTGGCGCTGTACAATAGTTTTGTTCTCTACAGTAAGGCTGGGAGAACAGGATCCTTCCTCAAATTCCAGGAAGAGATCATCGAGAACCTCCTTTACCCAGGAGGTTCCGTGGCCCCATCCACCAGTGTAGTTAGCCGTCTACACGAGCGACATTTCCCCAGTGTCGTTCCTGGTACCTCAACCCAACCGTCACCCCGAAAAAGATGTCGTGTCTGTAGCAGGAGTGGAATAAGGCGTGACACCCGCTATTTCTGTCCTGACTGTGCTGACCACCCTGCCCTATGCTATGGAGAGTGTTTCCGGAAGTACCACACACAGGTACACCTAGCATAGGGATCACATCTCACCAGGACAGGCACACAGGGCTATTAGGGCCCATTCACTCACAGCTGCTGCAAACCTCTCCTTTCACCTGGGATAAAGTGCATAACGTACTTCGCCACATCTTTGGGCGATTTGCGCTTTGCACATTGTCCCATGGGGAAGGAGAGGTTTGTTCTATAAAGGTAAAAAAAACTAAACAAAAAAAAAATACCGGTAAGTAAAAAAGTTAAACGTTCAGTTAAAAAAGTTTAAAAAAAGTTTCTATGTTCTGTTCAACAGTTAATAAATTTATTGCGTTGCGGCCTGGTTTTTTCTTTTTTGTTTTGTTTTTTTTACCTTTCAGGTGGACCAACCGATCGACTAGCTGCAGAACTGATGTGCATTCGGACAGAAGCATTGCGCTGCTGTCAGATTACACGCAAGTCGGTGTATGCGGCGCTGCAAGACGAGATTTCTCCTCTGCAGTAAAAGATACGTTTGCCGAGGCATATGAGCTGAGGAGGTGGCGGTGTTCATATACTTTGGCAAACACTTTGTATATATAAAAAAAAAAATCCCGGCAATGATTTATTCATCCACATCGATTGATGTGAATGGAGAAATCTGGTTTGCCAGGGCATACGAGCTAAGTGGGCATGGATGTTGGGCGGAGCTCCTATGTCCTGGCAGACGCCTTTCCCCTCCTTTTTCTTTTTTTGGCAGAGATTTTTTCATCCACATTGATCGATGCGAATGAAGAAATCTGTGCCGTTCATTTTTTTCTTTCAGCCCAGCGGCTGAACGGAAAAAAAAAATCTCATCACCTGTATGCTCAATATAAGGATAATAGCAGAAACTCCTAATGCTGGGCATACATGTAATGATTGCGGAGACCCTCAAATGCCAGGGCAGTACAAACACCCCACAAATAACACCATTTTGGAAAGAAGACACCCCAAGGTATTCGCTGAGGGGCATATTGAGTCCATGAAAGATTGAAATTTTTGTCCCAAGTTAGCGGAAAGGGAGACTTTGTGAGAAAAAAATAAAAAAAATCAATTTCCGCTAACTTGTGCCAAAAATTTTTTTTTTCTATGAACTCGCCATGCCCCTCATTGAATACCTTGGGGTGTCTTCTTTCCAAAATGGGGTCACATGTGGGGTATTTATACTGCCCTGGCATTTTAGGGGCCCCAAAGCGTGAGAAGAAGTCTGGTATCCAAATGTCTAAAAATGCCCACCTAAAAGGAATTTGGGCCCCTTTGCCCACCTAGGCTGCAAAAAAGTGTCACACATGTGGTATCTCCGTATTCAGTAGAAGTTGGTGAATGTGTTTTGGGGTGTCATTTTACATATACCCATGCTGGGTGAGATAAATATCTTGGTCAAATGCCAACTTTGTATAAAAAAATGGGAAAAGTTGTCTTTTGCCAAGATATTTCTCTCACCCAGCATGGGTATATGTAAAATGACACCACAAAACACATTCCCCAACTTCTCCTGAGTACGGAGATACCAGATGTGTGACACTTTTTTGCAGCCTAGGTGGGCAAAGGGGCCCACATTCCAAAGAGCACCTTACGGATTTCACAGGTCATTTACCTACTTACCACACATTAGGGCCCCTGGAAAATGCCAGGGCAGTATAACTACCCCACAAGTGACCCTATTTTGGAAAGAAGACACCCCAAGGTATTCCGTGAGGGGCATGGCGAGTTCCTAGAATTTTTAATTTTTTGTCACAAGTTAGTGGAAAATGATGATTTTTTTTTTTTTTTTTTCATACAAAGTCTCATATTCCACTAACTTGTGACAAAAAATAAAAACTTCCATGAACTCACTATGCCCATCAGCGAATACCTTGGGGTCTCTTCTTTCCAAAATGGGGTCACTTGTGGGGTAGTTATACTGCCCTGGCATTCTAGGGGCCCAAATGTGTGGTAAGAAGTTTGAAATCAAATTCTGTAAAAAATGACGAGTGAAATCGGAAAGGTGCTCTTTGGAATATGGGCCCCTTTGCCCACCTAGGCTGCAAAAAAGTGACACACATCTGGTATCTCCGTATTCAGTAGAAGTTGGGGAATGTGTTTTGGGGTGTCTTTTTACATATACCCATGCTGGGTGAGATAAATATCTTGGTCAAATGCCAACTTTGTATAAAAAAAATGTGAAAAGTTGTCTTTTGCCAAGATATTTCTCTCACCCAGCATGGGTATATGTAAAATGACACCCCAAAACACATTCCCCAACTTCTACTGAATACGGAGATACCAGATGTGTGACACTTTTTTGCAGCCTAGGTGGGCAAAGGGGCCCATATTCCAAAGAGCACCTTTCGGATTTCACTCGTCATTTTTTACAGAATTTGATTTCAAACTCCTTACCACACATTTGGGCCCCTAGAATGCCAGGGAAGTATAACTACCCCACAAGTGACCCCATTTTGGAAAGAAGAGACCCCAAGGTATTCGCTGATGGGCATGGCGAGTTCATGGAAGTTTTTATTTTTTGTCACAAGTTAGTGGAATATGAGACTTTGTATGAAAAAAAAAAACAAAACATAATTTTCCACTAACTTGTGACAAAAAATAAAAAATTCTAGGAACTCGCCATGCCCCTCACGGAATACCTTGGGGTGTCTTCTTTCCAAAATGGGGTCACTTGTGGGGTAGTTATACTGCCCTGCCATTCTAGGGGCCCAAATGTGTGGTAAGGAGTTTGAAATCAAATTCTGTAAAAAATGACGAGTGAAATCCGAAAGGTGCTCTTTGGAATATGGGCCCCTTTGCCCACCTAGGCTGCAAAAAAGTGTCACACATCTGGTATCTCCGTATTCAGTAGAAGTTGGGGAATGTGTTTTGGGGTGTCATTTTACATATACCCATGCTGGGTGAGAGAAATATCTTGGCAAAAGACAACTTTTCCCATTTTTTTATACAAAGTTGGCATTTGACCAAGATATTTATCTCACACAGCATGGGTATATGTAAAAAGACACCCCAAAACACATTCCCCAACTTCTACTGAATATGGAGATACCAGATGTGTGACACTTTTTTGCAGCCTAGGTGGGCAAAGGGGCCCATATTCCAAAGAGCACCTTTCGGATTTCACTCGTCATTTTTTACAGAATTTGATTTCAAACTCCTTACCACACATTTGGGCCCCTAGAATGCCAGGGCAGTATAACTACCCCACAAGTGACCCCATTTTGGAAAGAAGAGACCTCAAGGTATTCGCTGATGGGCATAGTGAGTTCATAGAACTTTTTATTTTTTGTCACAAGTTAGTGGAATATGAGACTTTGTAAGAAAAAAAAAAAATAAAAAATCATCATTTTCCGCTAACTTGTGACAAAAAATAAAAAGTTCTATGAACTCACTATGCCCACCAGCGAATACCTTAGGGTGTGTACTTTCCGAAATGGGGTCATTTGTGGGGTATTTGTACTGTCTGGGCATTGTAGAACCTCAGGAAACATGACAGGTGCTCAGAAAGTCAGAGCTGCTTCAAAAAGCGGAAATTCACATTTTTGTACCATAGTTTGTAAACGCTATAACTTTTACCCAAACCATTTTTTTTTTACCCAAACATTTTTTTTTTTATCAAAGACATGTAGAACAATAAATTTAGAGCAAAATTTATATATGGATGTCGTACAACTGAAAGTGAAAAATGTCATTTTTTTGCAAAAAAATAGTTAAATTTCGATTAATAACAAAAAAAGTAAAAATGTCAGCAGCAATGAAATACCACCAAATGAAAGCTCTATTAGTGAGAAGAAAAGGAGGTAAAATTCATTTGGGTGGTAAGTTGCATGACCGAGCAATAAATGGTGAAAGTAGTGTAGGTCAGAAGTGTAAAAAGTGGCCTGGTCTTTCAGGGTGTTTAAGCACTGGGGGCTGAAGTGGTTAAAAAACACAATTTTCGGGCAAAATACTAAATTTTACAGCCCTTGCTGCATCTGTCAGTGTGAAATACAAGCGTTAGATACTACTGTCTTATTCTGGGATTAAAAAAACACCCATTTTGGGCAATACCCTACATCTGGGGCCTATGCTGCATTTGTGTTACATACAAGCTAAAAATTCTGCAATAATATTCTGGGTTAAAAAAAAACACCCATTTTGTGCAAAATACTAAATTTGCGGCCTGGGGTGCATCTGTCAGTGTGAGATACAAGCTTGAAATACTGCAATAATATTCTGGGCTTAAAAAAACACCCATTTTTGGCAATACCCTACATCTGGTGCCTTTGCAGTATTTGTCAGTGTGAAAGACAAGCTTGAAATATTTCAATAATTTTCTGGGTTTAGAAAAACCATTTTGGGCCAAACACTAAATTTGCGGCCTTGGCTGCATCTGACAGTGTGAAATACACGCAGTAGATACTGGTGTTCTATTCTGTTATAAAAAAAAACTCCCATTTTGGGGCAAATACTAAATTTGCGGCCTTGGCTGCATTTTTCACTGTGAGATACAAGCTTGAAAAATACTGCAGTAATTAATATTCTGGGTTTAAAAAAACACCCATTTTGGCCAATATCCTACATCTGGGGCCCATGCTGCATTTGTTAGTGTGACATACAAGCTAGGAATACTGTAAAAATATTCTGGGTTTTAAAAAACACCCATTTTGGGTCAAATACAAAATTTGCGGCCTTCGCTGCATCTGTCAGTGTAAAATAAACGAGTTAGATACTGGTATTCTATTCTGTTATTTAAAAAATAAAACATTTTGGGCCAAATACTAAATTTGCAGCCTTGGCTGCATCTGTCAGTGTGAAATAAACGTGTTAGATACTGTTGTTCTATTCTGTTATTAAAAAAACACCCATTTTGGGCAAAATACTAAATTTATAGCCTTTGCTACATCTGTCAGTGTGAAATACACGCGTTAGATACTGGTATTCCATTCTGTTATTAAAAAAAGACCCATTTTGGGCCAAATACTAAATTTGCGGCCTTGGCTGCATCTGTCAGTGTGAGATACAAGCTTGAAATACTGCAGTAATATTCTGGGTTTAAAAAAACACCCATTTTGGGCAATATCCTACATCTGGGGCCTATGCTGCATTTGTTAGTGTGACATACAATCTAGAAATACTGCAATAATATTCTGGGTTAAAAAAACACCCATTTTGGGCCAAATACTAAATTTGCGGCCTTGGCTGCATCTTTCACTGTGAGATACAAGCTTGAAATACTGCAGTAATATTCTGGGTTTAAGAAAACACCCATTTTGGCAAATATCCTACATCTGGGGCCCATGCTGCATTTGTTAGTGTGACATACAAGCTAGGAATTCTGTAAAAATATTCTGGGTTTTAAAAAACACCCATTTTGGGCCAAATACTAAATTTGCAGCCTTGGCTGCATCTGTCAGTGTGAAATCCATGCGTTAGATACTGTTGTTTTATTCTGTTATAAAAAAACACACCCATTTTGTGCCAAATACAAAATTTGCGGCCTTGGCTGCATCTGTCAGTGTGAAATAAACGCGTTAGATACTGTTGTTCTATTCTGTTATTAAAAAAACACCCATTTTGGGCAAAATACTAAATTTATAGCCTTTGCTACATCTGTCAGTGTGAAATACACGCGTTAGATAGTGGTATTCCATTCTGTTATTAAAAAAACACCCATTTTGGGCCAAATACTAAATTTGCGGCCTTGGCTGCATCTGTCAGTGTGAAATCCATGCGTTAGATACTGTTGTTTTATTCTGTTATAAAAAAAACACACCCATTTTGTGCCAAATACAAAATTTGCGGCCTTGGCTGCATCTGTCAGTGTGAAATAAACGCGTTAGATACTGTTGCTCTATTCTGTTATTAAAAAAACACCCATTTTGGGCAAAATACTAAATTTATAGCCTTTGCTACATCTGTCAGTGTGAAATACACGCGTTAGATAGTGGTATTCCATTCTGTTATTAAAAAAACACCCATTTTGGGCCAAATACTAAATTTGCGGCCTTGGCTGCATCTGTCAGTGTGAGATACAAGCTTGAAATACTGCAGTAATATTCTGGGTTTAAAAAAACACCCATTTTGGGCAATATCCTACATCTGGGGCCTATGCTGCATTTGTTAGTGTTACATACAAGCTAGAAATACTGCAATAATATTCTGGGTTAAAAAAAAACACCCATTTTGGGCCAAATACTAAATTTGCAGCCTTGGCTGCATCTTTCACTGTGAGATACAAGCTTGAAATACTGCTGTAATATTCTGGGTTTAAAAAAACACCCATTTTGGCCAATATCCTACATCTGGGGCCCATGCTGCATTTGTTAGTGTGACATACAAGCTAGGAATACTGTAAAAATATTCTGGGATTAAAAAAACACCCATTTTGGGCCAAATACTAAATTTGCGGCCTTGGCTGCAT